>NW_016804657.1:3275854-3293403 GCF_001698545.2 Rhinopithecus bieti
TGTGAAATACACTCCATTTTAAAATGAAATAATCACTAGTGCTTTAAAGATTGAGTTGTTTTTCTACATGCTTTTCTACACTAAGCACATCAGTTTTGTGATCAGAAAAAAATGTATTTTAGGCCAGGCATAGTGGCTCACACCTGTTACCCAGCACTTTGGGAGGCCGAGGCAAGTGGATCATTTGAGGTCAGGAGTTAGAGACCAGCCTGGCCAACATGGCGAAACCCTGTCTCTATTAAAAATATAAAAACTGGCCAGCATGGTGGCATGCACCTGTAATCCCAGCTACCGGGAGGCTGAAGCAGGGGAACTGCTTGAACCCAGGAGGTGGAGGTTGCAGTGAGCTGAGATGGTGCCACTGCACTCCAGCCTGGGCAACACAGCAAGACTCCGTCTCAAAAAAAAGAAAAAACACTGACATTTGCAATGATATTTGATCCCCCTTTTGGCTTGATGGTTCCATTTAATTAGATTCTATACTTGAGCAATTATCCTGTGCCAAGCATTGTCCCAGCACCAAGGACACAGAAATGAAAAAGATTTGTTCTTACCCAAATAGCTCACTAATGTTTGCTTTCTGTCAGCCTTCCCATCTCATATGCTTGTTTGTAACTGAGCCACATTAGTAGGGAGATATACTGTACCTAAAAGTGGTGGCCCCAGGAGGACAGGACAGCATTCCACAATGGTCACCAATCCCACAGCGCTGGAGAACCTCTGGGGTCCAACAAGGTCCATCAGTGTTTCAAACAATACGGAGCTGAGCCACCCAAAGGCAAATCCAAAGAATCCCGCATAGACACAGAATCCAACATAGGTAGTGGATAAAGGTGCTAGCATATGACACACTCCATTTGCAACAATAGAAGCCGCAAAGAAATACTGAATTCGAGGTCTTATTGGCTTTGTGTTGGCTACAAGTCCCATAGATGGTCTGGCTACCATGTCAACAAAAGCCAGAATGGAAAGAAGGAAGGCAGACTTCTCACTAGAATAATGCTGACTCTTCCCGTAACTACTAAGAAACACTAAAGGTGCAAAGAGTCCAAAAAACATGATCACATTTCCAGAGAGGTATAGCAAAAAGCCTCTGTGGGTGAACAGGGTTAAGTCCAGGAACTGATTAATTGTTTGGAAGACTGATCGTTTCTCCCGTTTAGGGTGTCTTCCAATAAGATCCGTATTTGCATCATGCAGATCTTTTTTTACACCAGATTTTCCAGCTTTCTGAAGGGATGCTTTAGACTTATCTTTCCCTGCCTTGGTTGGTTTGGGCCCGATTGGTCGCATGAGGGCTCCAGCGACACAGCAGTTTAGTAGCAAGCCTCCAAGAATTAGAAAGCTTCCTCTCCATCCAAAGATACCAAAGAAAACCTGATTGAGGGGGGCCAGAGTACAGAGGAACACAGGACTGCCTGCCATGGCCAGTCCGTTGGCCAATGGTCGTCTTTTGTAGAAATACTTGCCAATCATGGTCAGAGCTGGATTCAAGTTGAAGGCAAGCCCAAGACCTGTGAAAAGGGAAAATAAATAAATAAATAATAAGAGGTATAAATAATGGAAAGAATAGAATATAAATCCTCATTGTTAGAGAACATGTTATGTAGTGGTTTAAAGTATGAGTTCTAAAACAGACAAGGGTTCAAATCTCAGTATCAGTGCTTACTGGCAGCATAATCTCAGACATGTATACCCTCCTATGACTGCTTCCTAATATGTAAAACGGGCAGAGGGTACTGTTGTGAGGAAGAAAAATTTGTTAAGCACTTAGTACCCAGTGCCCAGCATGTAGTAAGCACTCAATATATGTTATTTTTATTATGTTATTATTATTCGAAGGTGAATAATTGTCTATTTTGTCCAATCTAACAAAATCACCTTAAGGACTATTATGACCATATAAGATCATTAAGTCGACAGTAGAGATAAAACAAATTTACACTAGAAAATACATAAGGCCAGGTGCAGCGGCTCATGTCTATAATCCCAGTGCTTTGGGAAGCCAAGGTGGCAGGATTGATTAAGGCCATGAGTTCAAGACCAACCTAGGCAACATAGCAAGACCTGTCTCTACAAAAAGTAATTCGAAAATTAGCCTGGTATGGCAGTGTGTGCCTGTAGTCCTAGCTACTTGGGCGGCTAAAGCTGGAGTATCACTTGAGCCTAGAAGTTTGAGGCTACAGTGAGCTATGATCACATAACTGCACTCCAGCCTGGGCTACAGAGCAAGAACCTGTCTCAAAAACAAAAAAGAAAGAAATAACATATAGTACAAAATGATCCCTTCCAATATAGCACCAAAACTTAAAAACAGGCATTTCCTAAGGCTCCAATTGTGAAACTTTCCTGAGAGATCAGAGAATTTAAAATACACACAAAGTTTTGGGAAAATAAAACATAACATTGTTAAGATGTCAAGGCTCCTGAAATCAATGTACTAACTTAATGCAATCCAATGAAAATGTCAGTGAATTTTACTTTCAGATTAAGGTAAAATGATTCTAAAGGATACTTAGAGAAAAAGTGGGACCAACCAGAACATATTATTTAAATGGCTTTACAAAAGCTACAATCATTAGAGCAGTGTGGCTCTGTTTCACGAATTGGTAAAAATTGATTAGTGCAAGTGCAGAAACACTACAGAAAGTCCACGAGCAGAGTTGAAATATACAGAAACATTTAATGTAAGATAAAGTAGCATTTTAAATTAATTCAATAAATAGTGAAATTATTCAATAAATACTGCTAGCAGAAGTAAATATTCAAAGAACTTCCTGACCTCATAGCAAACCATTCTTACATTTGTTAATAAGCTCTAGGGTCTATGATCCCTTACATTTTCCAAATCTGGTTCCCTGTTGTTATGCAGGTCTCTACTTAAAATTGATTGTTCAGTGAGCCCTTACCTTCATTGCTTGCCCAGTTCTTCCCTGTCACAACACTTAGTTAAAGGTTTTATATAGCATTTATCACTGCTTGATATTTTTCTCATTTATTCATCTATTTATGAGTTGTACTGTCTGTCTCCTCCTATTAAAGAGCTTAGCTGCCTGACTTGTTGCTCTATCTCTATAGCACCTAAAATGGTTCCTAACACACATACAGTTGTTGCTCAATAAGTATTTCATAAATAAATTAATAAAAGAGCAAATGAACCAACTGATTAACCATGTGGGAACAAATAGAGTTAAATTTCTTTTTTCTCATCTTACGTCAGATGTTTTCATTCTTTCAGAATTTTTAAATGTAGTTGGGCGCGGTGGCTCATGTCTGTAATTCCAGCATGTTGGGAGGCCGAGGTGGGTGGATCACCTGATCAGGAGTTTGAGACCAGCCTGGCCAACAAAGTGAAAGCCCGTCTCTACTAAAAATACAAAAATTAGCTGGGTGTGGTAGCAGGCGCCTGTAATCCCAGCTATTTGGGAGGCTGAGGCAGGAGAATCAGTTGAACCCAGGAGGTGGAGATCATGCCATTGCAGTTTAGCCTGGCAGTGAGAGTCTCTCAAAAACAACAACAACAACAACAAAAAACAAAAAATCAGATTTTTAAATATAAAAACTAAAGTGCACTAAACAAAAGTGGACAAATATTTTCATAATCTTGGAGTAGAAAACAACTTTCTCAGGATGATATACAAGATAAAAACTATAAAATACTTTTTGAATACATAAAAATTTTAGATGTTTAATACTGGGAAAACATTGGAAAAGAGTTAATTTTAAAAATACTTTTTAACAAAATTCAACATCCAAAAATTAATCAGGAGGCTGGGTGGTGTGGTGATAACAACGCTGTAATCCCCAGCAACTTTGGGGAAGGCCGAGGTAGTGGATCACAAGGGTCCAGGAATCGAGACCATCCTGGCTAACACAGTGAAACGCCCCTCTCTACTAAAAAAAAATACAAAAAAAATTAGCCGGAGCCATGTGGCGGGCACCTGTAGTCCCAGCAACGTGGGAGGCTGAGGCAGAGAATGGCATGAACCCGGAGGCAGAGCTTGCAGTGAGCTGAGATCGCTCCACTGGGCATTCCATCCTGGCCCGAAAGAGTGAGACTGTCTCAGAAAAAAAAAAAAAAAAAATAAAGAAATAAAGATTAAAACCAAGAGATACTGTTCTCACCTATTTAAATTGGCAATTTTTTTTTTTTTTTAAAAGACAATATCCCATTGTTGACAAAAGGGATATCTTGGAATCCTCTGATATACTGTTGGTGGGACAATAAGTGAGTATAACATTTTTAGAGGACATTTAGCATACATATATTAAACAAACACACACAGCAGTTCCCCTTTCTACAAATTATACTAAGAATAATTTCATGTTCACAAAAGAATTTCAACCTAATATGACAAAACAATCTGTCACAATAAGAGATCAATCAAATAAAATTATGTTATGTATATTTCAATGAATAATAGAGATTAAGAATTGTTATGTATCAAACATTTAGCAACAAGGAAAATGTTCATGATATATTGTTAAGTAGAAAAAGAACTGGGTTACAAAATATTATACATAATTTGAATCTTTTTTGCTCTAAAAAAGGTGTAATCTGTGCATAGAAAAACACATGGAAGGATATATTAGAAATGTTAATGATATTCTTTGGGATTGTGAGGTTAATCGGTTACTTTTATTCATTATGTTCATCAACCGTTCATCTATCTTCATTTAGTGATTTTTAAAATGGGGGAGGAATTAATCAAGCAATATCCTCTACCCTCAGAACGTTATGTGGACATTCTATCCAAATAGACTCTCGCACCAAGTTGCAACACATTGTATCTACCACTACGTCCTATTCCTTAAGGAGGACAAGGAATGCATCATTCTTTCAATTCATTTACTCATTCAACAAACAACATATCACCATCACATAATGGCAATTTCTTTTAAAAGTTTTGCTTTTCTAGTACTTTTATCTGTAGTTTCTTCAAAATGATAATCAAGTCATTCTATTAAGAAATAATTCAGCCGGGCGCGGTGGCCTCAAGCTGTAACCAGCACTTTGGGAGGCCGAGACGGGTGGATCACGAGGTCAGGAGATCAAGCATCCTGGCTAACATGGTGAAACCCCGTCCTCTACTAAAAAAAAAATACAAAAAACTAGCCGGGCGCCTGGCGGTGCGCCTGTAGTCCCAGCTACTGGGGAGGCTGAGGCAGGAGAATGGCGTGAAACCGGGAGGCGGAGCTTCAAGTGAGCTGAGATCCGGCCACTGCACTCCAGCCTGGGTGACAGAGCGAGACTCTCGTCTCAAATAAAAAAAAAAAAAAAAAAACTTTCACTCCAGAGATCTGAAAGATGAATGCAGGTAAATACAAAATAGCCAGCAAAAAACTAATGCTTCCAAATGAATCAGTAGTAA
Source organism: Rhinopithecus bieti (assembly GCF_001698545.2). Taxonomy (NCBI): domain Eukaryota; kingdom Metazoa; phylum Chordata; class Mammalia; order Primates; family Cercopithecidae; genus Rhinopithecus; species Rhinopithecus bieti. The sequence goes on from NW_016804657.1 coordinate 3,281,227, forward strand.
CTCACCTCCAACGAATCCAATACAGAAGTATAGTTCCTGTACAGTGTTACAGAAAGAAGCTGCAATCAAGCCACAGCCTGACAAGCAGCCACCAATAATCATGACTATACGACTTCCATATTTATTCACCAGGATACTGCTGATAGGACCTAAAAGATAACCAAAAATGTAGTAATATAAAGGAAACTGCTCCCTCACATCTATACAAGTATGAATGACAACGAATGACAAATCCTCCAAAATAAACAAGCAGCAATGATAAGAATACTGTTTTCTGTAATTATTTCTGAGTCATATGTGTACTAAAATAAAGATGTTAGAAAACATAATTGTGCAGGTTCTAAATCTAAAAATACTGGATGGAATTTTACTAAAATACAAAAGACCTGAAGTTATCCTTAATCTTTCTCTTTTAAGGCAGGGCAGACTGAAAACACCTTGGTAATGAATGTTCACAAGATTCTTGATATATCTAGGATATGATTAACATACATGTAGAAAGTGGCTGGGCGCAGTAGCTCACGCTTGTAATCCCAACACTTTGGGAGGCTGAGGCAGGTGGATCACCCAAGGTCAGGAGCTCAAGACCAGCCTGGCCGACATGGTGAAACCCCGTCTCGACTAAAAATACAAAAATTAGCCAGGCACGGTGGCATGTACCTGTAATCCCAGCTATTCGGGAGGCTGAGGCAGGAGAACGGCTTGAACCTGGGAGGTGGAGGTTGCAGTGAGCCAAGATCCTGCCACTGCACTTCAGCCTGGGCAACAGAGTGAGACTCTGTCTCAACAAACAAACAAACAAACAAACAAAACAAAAACGTGTGTAGAAAGTATGTTCTAAATTTCAGACACACACAGTGATAGGAGACATATAAATGCATCTAAATACCTTTTAGAGTACTTGTATATTATCACAAATGTGGTTAGTGTGTTTTTTTTTTTTTTGAGACGGAGTCTCGCTCTGTTGCCCAGGCTGGAGTGCAGTGGCACGATCTCGGCTTACTGCAAACTCCACCTCCCAGGTTCATGCCATTCTCTTGCCTCAGCCTCTTGAAAGACAGGGCAGAAGTGGTGGCTCATGCCTGTAATCCCAGCACTTTGGGAGGCCAAGGTGGGTGGATCACCTGAGGTCAGGAATTCGAGACCAGCCTGACCAACATGGAGAAACCTCGTCACTACTAAAACCACAAAATTAGCTGGGTGTGGAGGTGCATGTCTACAATCCCAGCTACTCGGGAGGCTGAGACAGGAGAATCACTTGAATCTGGGAAGCGGAGGTTGTGGTGAGATTGCACCATTGCAACTCTAGCCTGAGCAACAAGAGCAAAATTCCGTCTCATAAAAAAAAAAAAAAAGTGGACTGAGGGAGTTTGTCTTCTCTTCTGTCACATGAGGACACAGACAGATGGCACCATCACTAATTATTTAGTCTGCTGGAACTTTGATCTTGGACTTCCCAGCCTCCACTGTGAGCAATACTTTGTTACAGCAGCCTGAGCAGACTAAGATAATCAGTTCATGAAAATATTAGATCACAGCTAATTTGAAAATAATTTGAGCCAAGAATGGGGGCTCACATCTGTAAACCCAGAACTTTGGGGGGCCAAGGCAGGCAGATCACTTGAGTCCAGGAGTTTGAAACCAGCCTGGGCAACAAGGCGAAACCCTGTCTCTACCAAAAATAAAAAAGTTTGCCAGGTGTGGTGGTACACACCTGTAGTCCCAGCTACTCCAGAAGCTGAGGTGGGGGGAATGCTTGAGCCTGGATGGCAGAGGTTGCAATGAGCAGATTGTGCCATTGTACTCAGCCTGGGCAAGACAGCAATACTCTGTCTCAAAAAGAAAAGAAAGAAAATAATTTGAATTTAAAGCTTGTGTAAGATGAAAAAATTACATACTGAAAGAACACTTATAAAATATTTTTAGGCCGGGCACGGTGGCTCACACCTGCAATCCCAGCACTTTGGGAGGCTGAGGTGGGTGGATTACCTGAGGTCAGGAGAGTTCGAGACCAGCCTGGCCAACATCATCTCTACTAAAAATACAAAAACTAGCCGGGCATAGTGGTACACGCCTGCAGTACCAGCTACTCAGGAGGCTGAGGCAGGAGAATTGCTTGAACCCAGGAGGCAGAAGTTGCAGTGAGCAGAGATCACGCCACTGTAGTCTAGCCTGGTCAACAGAGTGAGACTCTGTCTCCAAAAACAAAAACAAAAACAAACACAAAATGAAACAACAACAACAATATATATAGAGAGTCATAAGACTTTGTACAGTCAGAATAACAAAGATAAATACCAGGCCAGGCATGGTGGCTCATGCCTGTAATCCCAGCACTTTGGGAGGCCAAGGTGGGCAGATTGTTTGAGCCTAGGAGTTCAAGACCAGCCTGGGCAACACTGCGACAACCCACATCTACAAAAACTACAAAAATTAGCCGAGCGTGGTGGTGCAAGCCTGTAGTCCTAGCTACTTGGCAGGGTGAAGGGGGAGGATTGATCGCCTGAGCCCAGGGAGGCTGAGGCTACAGTTAGTGGTGATCGTGCCACTGCACTCCAGCCTTAGTGACAGAGTGAGAAACCCTGTCTCAAAATAAAATAAATAAATAAATAACTAATAAAAAAGACCAGCTTGGGCCATAGAGTGAGACCCCATCTCTACTTAACAAAAATAAAAAATTAGCTGAGCATAGTAGTAGGGCCAACTGCTACTGGGGAGGCTGAGGCAGACATGATCATGCCACTGTACTCCAGCCTGGTCAATACAGTGAGACCCCATGTCAAAAAAAAAGAAAAAAGATCCCACAAAACAAAGATCAATATCACCACACTGCTGACTTTGTGAGGTAGAAGCTAATACTGCAGAAGTTAAAGTTTTTGAAATATTTAAAATTCCAAACCACAAGTGTTAAGGTGACCCTTATGGAACTTAAAATATGTAAATTTATACTTTCATGTTTTTAAAAAAGGAAAAACAAACCAAAAGTAGGCAGGTAACATCTCCTCCCCACAAAATATACTTTAATAACCATCACTGTATATCTCTGACCCAAAGCACTAAAAAAGAAAACAAAACCAACTATATCTCAAAATGTATTAGTGTTCACATTGTGGTCCAAGTGAACAAGTTAAAGGATTATCACAGTTGTAAAAGTGATGAAAACTATTAGGGGATATACTATTTAGAAACTAAACCAAACGAAACAACCCATTTAGTAAAAATTCTGCAACAAGGTTCATGATAGGCATTTTGTCTTTTAGTGTTATTTCAGGAAGGATGGGCCTAATTAGCTATGATTAAAAATAGAAAGGGGTATGGTTTATGGTCCTATTAAAATACAAACTCAAAAAAATGTGCTAGTTATCTCACTAATTGTGTAAGGACAAAGGAGGAACTGTTTCCCCAAAGGAAAGAGTCACGTGCAATTAATAAAACTGACATCACTTACTTTTGATGCAAAACACAAGTGGCTCTCTAGCTCTTTGGTGGCACAGAATTGCAACATGTAAACTTCCGGTTTGTAGTCAACTTAAGAACACACTGAACACCTGGAGTACCTCTGGGTAATGTTTATACCAATTTCTTCAAGCCAACATAGTCAAAACCTGATTAAAATCCTGGCCGAATGGAGTTCAAAGCCTGCAAAATTATTGGCTCTCAGAAGCTAATGCCCAAAGTCCCTTTTGATTTCTCTGAACTTACAAAAAAAGCAAACACTACAATTTAGCACTTAGGTTCTTTAATTTGATAGACAAAATAGGCCCATGTTCAAAATGTAAAAGGCACAAAAAGATAAGTAGTGGAAACATAAGTCTTCCTACTCCTGTTCCCAGTCACCCAGTTTCTCTCTCCATGGCAGCCAGTTACCTGTCTGTTTCTTCTGTACAATTTAATTATAGGCTTAATGAAATGATGATTTCAACTGCTTATTCCTGTTTCATGATCATATATTATTGTCTCAAAAGGATTATAAACTTCTCAAAGGAAGGGATCAGTGTTTTCTGTCACTCACAACACCTCGCCCCGTGCTGAATATACTCATAGAACTTGATAGATATTGGTTGAATATGGCACCACCTTAGCAGCCTAAGGCTAAGTTATTTATAGTTGAAACCTAGAATCATTACATTGGCTAGAAACAGTATTTTAGATGATGTTAAGTGAGCAACTTACTCCCTACATTTCCTTTACAATATGCCAAAGAAAACAAAAGAGAAATAAGTGGTAAAATTTAAGTTTAGAGTACAGCTGAAATGCTTTTAGGACTCATAACATCGCAAGTCATACGGAGGAGGTTTTATTCAGTTAATTCTAACATCATACAAAGATTTTACCTGAGACTCTGAACCATGCCATTAGGCCAGTCTGATTTATTTTAATTCTCCCAACATCAATTTTAAAATCTCTATTTATGTTTACATTTCAAGAGTTCAAGAGTCTAGCAGGGATCAAAAAAAAAAAAAAAAAAAAANCATACAAAGATTTTACCTGAGACTCTGAACCATGCCATTAGGCCAGTCTGATTTATTTTAATTCTCCCAACATCAATTTTTAAAAATCTCTATTTATGTTTACATTTCAAGAGTTCAAGAGTCTAGCAGGGATCAAAAAAAAAAAAAAAAAAAAAACCAGTTGCGCATACATCATTTTTATAACAGTCTTTTAAGCTCAATGATACATCAGTTGGAGCAAATCAAGGTCCCTCACGATTTTCTCATTTCTGTTTTGAAATGCTATAGTATTTCAAACACCATAGCGAGAGCTGCTATTGTTATCAGGAATGAAAAATGTGACTCTAAACACCAAACTTTAGGAAATAACATTTCAAAACATCTCACTGAATAAGACTTTTTTTTTTTTTTTACAGTTACCTATTACAGACACTCTGGCTGCTTCATGGAAATTAAAATAGCAGGCCTTAATAGGTACTTACCTCCACCATACATGACAGCCAACATTATGGAGGATATCCATGACACTTCGCTGGTGGTGGCATGGAATATACTTTCAATCTCTTTGAAGAAGACAGTAATAGATTTGGGAAATGCATAAGAGAAGCCGATGGAAATGAAAGCTCCAATTACCACTGCCCAGCCCCAGCCTCCATCTGGGGGGGTGTATCCAACTGGACCTCCAACTGCTGGTGGCATTTTAAGTGTAGATAAATTCTAACACACAGGTCACATACAAATATCTGAAAGATATAAAATTAAAATAGTATGTCAATATAAGGCCCACCTATAAAACTCTTTTGTGAAACAAGAAATATAGCCAGGCGTGGTGGATCATGCCTATGAGTAATCCCAGCTACTTGGGAGGTTGAGGCAGGAGGATCATTTGAGGCCAGGAGTTCAAGACAGCCTGGGCAACACAGATCCTGTGACTGTCTAAGAAAATTTTTTAAAAATTAGCTGGGTATGGTGGAGCATGCCTATAGTCCAAGCTACTCAGGAGGCTGAGGCAGGAGGATCACTTGTACCCAGGAGTTTGAGACCAGCCTGGGCAACATAAGTAGACCCCAACTTTACAAAAAAATTAAAAAATTACCCAGACATGGTGGTGCGTGTCTGTGGTCCCAGTTACTCGGGAAGCTGAGGTGGGAGGATCACTTGAACCTGGGAGGTAGTGGCTGCAGTGAGCTGTGATTGCACCACTGCACTGCAGCCTGGGTGACAGAGCGAGATCTTGTTTTGTTTTGTTTTTTTTGAGACAGAGTCTCACTCTGTCGCCCAGGCTGGAGTGCAATGGCGAGATCTTGGCTCACTACAACCTCTCCACCTCCCAGGCGGTTCTCCTGCCTCAACCTCCCGAGTAGCTGGGAATACAGGCGCACGCCATCACCTCTGGCTAATTTTTGTATTTTTAGTAGAGACGGGGTTTGGCCATGTTGGCCGGGCTGGTCTCGAACTCTTGAACTCAGGTGATCCACCCACCTTGACCTCCCAAAATGCTGGGATTACAGGCGTGAGCCACCATGCCCAGCCCCGACACTATAGGTTTTAATATAGCCTTTGTAAGTTTTTTACCTTTTCCAAAACATATTCTTCCATACTTTCTTTTCACATTCTTTTATTTATGGCTGACTTAACGTACTAGGAGTGGGTGCCTGACTCGCTAGATATGTAGCAATTTACAAAAAAATAAGATAATTCTTTTTTTTTTTTTGAGACGGAGTCTTGCTCTGTCGCCCAGGCTGCAGTGCAGTGGCCGGATCTCAGCTCACTGCAAGCTCCGCCTCCCGGGTTCACGCTGTTCTCCTGCCTCAGCCTCCCAAGTAGCTGGGACTACAGGCGCCTGCCACCTCGCCCGGCTAGTTTTTTTGTATTTTTTTTTAGTAGAGACGGGGTTTCACTGTGTTAGGTAGGATGGTCTCAATCTCCTGACCTTGTGATCCGCCCGTCTCGGCCTCCCAAAGTGCTGGGATTACAGGCTTGAGCCACCGCGCCCGGCAAAATAAGATAATTCTAAACACCCAAAATTTTCACTTAACAGGCTGGGGAACTATCTCAGAAAAGTTTCCTTTTATCTAATAGCTTTGATTCAAGGTATTTTTTCCCACTATATGACAAGAAACTCCTAAACAACAGCTAGCCAATACAGTTAAAATCAGAAATATATATATGATGTCAAAAGATGGTAGTTTTAGGCCAGGCACAGTGGCTTACGCCTGTAATCCCAGCACTTTGGGAGGCAGAGGTGGATCACCTGAGATCAGGAGTTTGAGACCAACCTTACCAATATGGTGAAACCCCATTTCTACTAAAAATACAAAAATTGGCCAGGCATGGTGGCGTGCGACTGTAGTCCCAACTACTAGGGAGGCCCAGACAAGAGAATTGCTTGAACCCAGGAGGCGGAGGTTACAGTGAGCTGAAATCAGGCCACTGCACTCTAGCCTGGGCGACAGAGTAATACTCTGTCTCAAAAAAAAAAGTAGTTTTAAATCAAAGTTAACCCCTTTGTCTTGAATTCACTTAGTACTAATGAATAATGAATAGCATGGTTAGAAAATGTAACTTCCTGTTAGATTATTAATAAGGGGCAGGTGGGAGTGAGTGTTTTGTGGTAGGTTACCTGTTTTCTCATGAAGGTCTCCTTTACTTTTAATTAAGCCAGCTTCCACCCTATACTACAACTTATCCTGTATGTTAGCAGGTCCATTTCAGAGTACTTCCACTCAGACTGTATTACAGAAATGAATACAGGTCAGAGATGACAAGTTCACTATTGACTACCATGTTCTTTAGTCTATAACACAAACCCTTCTTCATAATATTAATACTCAACTCCAAAACACTGTTCCTTCCATCCCCATGAACAATTCAAATACAATTTAGGACACTGGATGTTGCGGGAGTATGATGAAAATAGCTTCATACAAGAAGTTTCCTGAAAAGCAGGGACATACTCACCTCTTACAAACAACATTCTACTATAGGTTCCAGCCAGTGCATGCAGGCAAGAAAAAGAAACAAAAGGCATAAAGAATGGAAAAGAAATAAAATAGGCCAGGTGCAGTGGCTCACACTTATAATCTCAACACTTTGGGAAGACCAATGTGGAAGACCAACGTGGAAGAATTGTTTGAGGACAAAAATTCAAGAACAGCCTGGACAATATATCAAGACCCTACCTCTACATAAATTGTTTAAAAATTGGGTGTGATGGTGCACATATGTAGTCCTAGTTACTTGGGAAGCTGAGGTGGGAGGATCACTTGAGCCTAGGAGTTTGAGGTTACAGTGACCTATGATCATGCTGCTGCACTCCAGAGCAAGACCTTGTCTTGGCTGAGCATGGTGGCTCACACCTCTAATCCCAGCACTTTGGGAGGCCGAGACGGGTGGATCACAAGGTCAGGAGATCGAGAGCATCCTGGCTAACACGGTGAAACCCCGTCTCTACTAAAAAAATACAAAAAACTAGCCGGGCGAGGTGGCGGGTGCCTGTAGTCCCAGCTACTCGGGAGGCTGAGGCAGGAGAATGGCGTAAACCCGGGAGGCGGAGCTTGCAGTGAGCTGAGATCCAGCCACTGCACTCCAGCCTGGGTGACAGAGCAAGCCTCCGTCTCCAAGAAAAAAAAAAAAAAAAAAAAAAAAAGAGCCTCACTTGGCCAGGCGAGGTGGCTCACACCTGTAATCTCAGCACTTTGGGAGGCCGAGGCCTGGGGATCACTTGAGGTCAGGAGTTAGAGACCAGCCCGGCCAACATGGTGAAACCTCGTCTCTATTGAAGATACAAAAAATTAGTTGGGCATGGTGGTATGTGCCAGCTACTCGGCAGGCTAAGGCAGGAGAATCACTTGAACTCAGGAGACAGAGGTTGCAGTGAGCCGAGATCACGCCATTGCACTCCAGCCTGGGCGACAGGGGGAGACTCTGTCTCAAAAAAACAAAACAAAACAAAACAAAAAAAGCCTTGTCTCTAAAAAATAAATAATAATGATAATAAAGTTGTTTTTATTCAGATGACAGATTTGTATAAAGAACACCCTTTTCTTTAGAGTTTTCTAAAGAGATGTTCCTTAGAACATCAAATAAGTGAATTTGACTAGGTCTCAGGATACAACATCAATAAACAGAAACCAGTTGTATTTCTATATACCAGCAATGAACAATCCAAATCTGAAAAAATTTTTAAATGCTATTGTAAATGGTAAACGATATAGAAATAATTCTCACAAAAGATATATGAGATATGTACACCAAAAACTATAATACTGAGAAATTAAAATAGATAACCTATCCTCTCGGACTGAAACAATCAATATTTAAAACAGGCAAAGATTTCTGAAGGAAAATAAAGAAACAACTATAAAAAAAGTTGGCCAGGTGCGGCGGCTCACGCCTGTAATCCCAACACTTTGAGAGGCTGAGGCGGGCGGATCACCAGGTCAGGAGTTTGAGATCAACCTGGCCAACATGGTGAAACTCCTTTTCTACTAAAAATACAAAAATTAGCTTGGTGTGGTGGTGCGTGCCTGTAGTCCCAGCTACTAGGGAGGCTGAGGCAACAGAATTGTTCACTTGAACCTGGGAGGCAGAGGTTGCAGTGAGCCAAGATGATGCCACTGCACTCCAGCATGGCCGACAGAACGAGACTGTATCTCAAAAAAAAAAAAGTTTAAAAATTAGAATTCAAAATATATGCAAAACAATACACCCAACAAAAGACATACCCAGAACATAAAAAGAACTTGCACAACGATAGCAAAAAGGCAAATCATCCAACTTAAAAAAAAAGCAAAAGATCTGAACAGATGCTTCACCAAAGATACATGTATGATAAACAAGCACATGTAAAGATGCTGAACGTAGTTGGTTATTTAAAAATGCAAATTAAAATCACAATCTAATACATACGTACTAAAAATAAGATAGATAATTCCACGACTTTGTGGGGATATGAAGCCAATGGAACTCTCATTGCTGATGTTACAGTCCCTTGGAAAACATTTTGGCAGTTCCTTATAAAGTTATAGATACATTTAACATATGAGCCAGCCATTACAGCCACAGGTATTACCCAGGATTTATATAAAAATTCTCTAGCAGCTTGATGCATAATAGCCAAAAACTGAAAACAACCCAATGTCCATCAACAAATGAATGGATAAAAAATGGCATAGCTATATAAAAGAATACTACTCAGCAATAAAAAGGAACTACTGATGCATGCAGTAACATGGAGGAATTGTAAAAGCATTCTGTTAAGTAGGAAAAAAAGCTAGACAGAAGATTGTATTCTATATGGTCACATTTATATTAAATTCTAGAAAAGGCAAAATTGTAGCACAGGTTAGGCATCTGTAATCTGAAAATATGAAACCAAAATCTGAAACTTTCTGAACACCAGCATGATGCTCAAAGAAAATGCTCATTGGAAAATTTTGAATTTTGGATTTTTGGATTAGGGATGTTCAACTGCTTAAGTAACTGCAAATATTCCAAAATCTGCAAAAATCTGAAATCCAAAACACATCTCATCCCAAGCATTTTAGATAAGGGATAGAAAACAGATCAGTGGCCACCAGGGGTTCGGGGGAGGAGACTGCAAAGCGGTTTGGGGATAACTTTTAGGGTAATGGAAATTTATTATCATGATGGTGACAGTTACTCATCAAAGTGTACATTCAAGTTAGTAAATTTTATTATGTCGATTATACCTCAATAAAGCTCATCAAAACCAAAAAACAAAAGTTCAAGGACAGTGACAAAGGGAATAAAATTTGTTCTGTACCACAGGGAGACAATACAGAAGCAAAAGGAGAGGGCAGGTGAACTTCTTAGTCTTGGTTATCTGGATGGTTAAAGGAAAGAGGAAGAAGACAAAGAGAATAAACAAAAGGAGACAAGAGGAGGGCAGAAGACTCTTCTGAGAATTCACAACTCAGGCCAGTGTGAGCTCATGCTTGGCAGGGGATTATCTGTAGAAAATCTTTGTGTTCTTCCAGAGATACATTATATTTGATTTTGCTAGCAAAGATTTCCCACAAACAAAGGCCTGCTAAACATAAGCTCACAATTGTGAACACATCAAGAACCAATTAACTGTAAGTAAATGCAATGTCAAATCAACACAGTCAGATTAGACACTCAGGAACTACAGTCATAGAAATATGAATATTTAAACGACTAAAGACATAAAACAAGGCATTTAAAACATTAGAGAAAATTGTGTCTTTCTCTAAAAAAGATCCATTGAAGAAGATTAATCGATTTGAAATAGAACAAGAAATGGAAAGTAAAGTTGGCCGGGCATGGTGGCTCGTGCCTGTAATCCCAGCACTTTGGGAAGCCGAAGAGGGTGGATTCACCTGAGGTCAGGAGTTCGAGACCAGCCTGGCCAAAATGGTGAAACCCCATCTCTACTAAAAATACAAAAATTTGCCAGGCTTGGTGGCACGTGTCTGTAATTCCAGCTACTCGAGAGGCTGAGGCAGGAGAGTCGCTTGAACCTGGGAGGCAGAGGTTGCAGTGAGCTGAGATTGCACCACTGCACTCCAGCCTGGTGACAGAGCAAGACTCCGTCTCAAAAAAAAAAAAAAAAAGTAAGTCAAGTCAATGAAATTAATAACAGTTAACTAGAAGACTAGACATAGCTATATACAGAGTCAGTAAACCTTAAGAATAGGTTTGAAGAGATTAGTCAGAATTCAGGGGAGAGTTTCATTCTGAAGCTATGTTTTTAGAATGAAGGTTTTAGAATGGGAGGATCTGACATTTATCTAATGGGACTTTGGAAAAAGAGAACAAAGAGTGGAGAAGAGGCAACTGTCTCAGTAAATGAGTAAGGATTAATTACTAAGGATATTATTGACTTGAGGAACAATATAAATCCTCAGTTTGAGGAAACAAGATAAAGAGAAAAATCTTAGAAGACAACTATTTAGAAAATACAGATGACGGCCAGGCGCGGTGGCTCAAGCCTGTAATCCCAGCACTTTGGGAGGCCGAGACGGGTGGATCACGAGGTCAGGAGATCGAGACCATCCTGGCTAACATGGTGAAACCCCGTCTCTACTAAAAAATGCAAAAAAACTAGCCGGGCGAGGTGGTGGGCGCCTGTAGTCTCAGCTACTCGGGAGGCTGAGGCAGGAGAATGGCGTAAACCTGGGAGGCGGAGCTTGCAGTGAGCTGAGATCCGGCCACTGCACTCCAGTCTGGGCGACAGAGCGAGACTCCGCCTCAAAAAAAAAAAAAAAAAAAAAAGAAAAGAAAATACAGATGACACAGCTAACAAATATTCATACTGACAAAACAGTCTTCTTGACATTTTGAAAAATTCTCACCTACCATGTCTTCAAATATTGCTTCTCCCCCATTCTCTTTTCACTTTTCTGAGACTCCAATTGGATATGGGTTGGACCTTCCCATGCTATCTACTCTCTTACTCTCCCTTCTATGTTGTCATATTATCATTCATTTCTTTGTTTCTCTGAACTTCATTCTGGATGGTTTCTTCTGTACTTTAGCTGTGTCTGGCACTAAAGATTAATGTGACATAACCTATGGGAAATAGCTGGCCAGTACTCATTTTCAAACCAATCAAGTAAAAGAGATTTCTATTAAACAAAAGCAAACTTCATTTTAATTGAAATAAATGTGTTGATACACATCTCTGTGATAACTATCTCATTTTTCTAATAATAATTCTTTTTTTTTTTTTTTTTTTTTT
>NW_016804657.1:3296005-3324977 GCF_001698545.2 Rhinopithecus bieti
TTGTGCTAGTAAATTAATCTGGAAATCCGAAGCTGTGCTCTATACCCGCCATGTCCTTGCCCGACTCCCAAAGAGAAGAGCTACAAAAGCCTTGAAAATAGTATTTATGATGTTATGTACACTTTCCTCATTAACACTTAAAGCCACTGTCAGAGGCCGGGCGCGGTGGCTCAAGCTTGTAATCCCAGCACTTTGGGAGGCCGAGACGGGCGGATCACGGGGTCAGGAGATCGAGACCATCCTGGCTAACACGGTGAAACCCCGTCTCTACTAAAAAATACAGAAAACTAGCCGGGCGAGGTGGCGGGCGCCTGTAGTCCCAGCTACTCGGGAGGCTGAGGCAGGGAATGGCGTAAACCCGGGAGGCGGAGCTTGCAGTGAGCTGAGATCCGGCCACTGCACTCCAGCCTGGGCGACAGAGCGAAACTCCGTCTCAAAAAAAAAAAAAAAAAAAAAGCCCCTGTCTTTTCCTAAAATGACAACGACCAGTTTGTGAATTTAAAAGAAGCAGAAAGTATCCAAAACCAATAACCTTAAAATAATGTGTTACCAAGTATAAACTAGTTTTAGGTTTCAAATTCACACGGAAACATTCAAATCCAGAAAGGCTGATTTCCTGAAGCTATTGCTGCTAAAGTAGATAACTTGTTGCTCTCTGTAACTAGCCCTAATCCAGCTTCATGGTTTACAGAACCACCTGTCCCAAGTTAACTTCCAAGATTCAAAGCCTAGACCTCACTTTGTCGTTTCTTTTCCACTTGGAAACCGAATACATTGAGGAAACCAAAACAATGAAAAAAATCAAGCAGAAAGTCCAAGTCAAAGAAGGAATATAACTACTGGATCTGGCTAGCCAAACGCTCAGCAATTATGAAATGCATAATTTTGATCAAACTGCATATAAAGAATCTTAAAAAATGTAAACCTGTCTCTGCAAACTTCCAACTCTCTTTACCTACCCTGCCATTCTGGGAAAATCCTATCCACATTACAAGAAGTTAAATATATTATGCTTATAAGAGAAATTAACAACTTGCTAACTAGAATGCTTAAAGAAGGATTTTAGGCCTATCTTTCAGAATTCTGTTTATGATAATTGATTTTAGATCTTGCTTTTAATTCATATTTATAATCCCTTTAAAAAATCAATATTTTAGTTAATAATTTCCAGTTTTAAATTATTTACATAGACCACTCTACCAATAAACAGAAAGCATTTCTTTCTTTTTTTTTTTTTTGAGATGTCATCTCATCCTGTTGCCCAGGCTGGAGTGCAATGGCATGATCTCGGTTCACTGCAACCTCCGCCTCCCAGGTTCAAACGATTCTCCTGCCTCAGTACCCTCAGTAGCTGGGATTACAGGCACACGCCACCATGCCCAGTTTTTTTTTTAATTTTTTTTTTAAACTTTTAGTAGAGACGGGGGTTTTACCATGTTGGCCAGGCTGGTCTCGAACTCCTGACCTCATGATCCATCTGCCTCGGCCTCCCAAAGTGTTGGGATTACAGGCATGAGCCACCGTGCCCGGCCAACATATTTCTTTTTTAAGATAGCAGATCTCCAAAGAACAAGAGTTGGTAAGGATGTGGAGAAAAGGAAACCCGTGTACACCGTTGGAGGGACTATAAACTGGTGTAGCTGTTATGGAAAACAATATGAAGATTCTTCAAAAAATTAAAAATACAATTACCATTTGATCTAGCAGTCATACTTCCGGGTATGTATCCAAAGGAACTGAAATCTGGATCTCAAAGAGATTACCTGCACACTCCCATGTTCTTTGCAGCATTTTTCACAATAGCCAAGACATGGAAGCAACATAAATGTCCATCTACGGAGGAACAGATTAAGAAAATGTGGAAAATACATATAACAGAGTATTACTGGCCTTAAGAGAGAAAGAAATCTGGCCGGCCACGGTGGTTCACACCTGTAATTCTGGCACTTTGGGAGGCCAAGGCAGGCGGATCACCTGAGCTCAGCCTGCCCAACATGGTGAAACCCTGTTTCTACTAAAAATACAAAAATTAGCCAGTTATGGTGGCACACACCTGTAATCCTAGCTACTTAGGAGGCTGAGGCAGGAGAATTGCTTGAACCTGGGAGGCAGAGGTTGCAATGAGTGGAGATTGCGTCATTGCACTCCAGCCTGGGCGACAAGAGGGAAACTGTCTCAAAAAAAAAAAAAATCCTGCTACTTGCGACAGCATAGATGGACCTGGAGGACATTTGTTAAGTGTAATAAGCCAGACCCAGAAAGACAAACTTTGAATGATCTCACTTATATGTGGAGTCTAAAATAGTCATAGAAGCAGAGAGTAAAATGGTGATTGCCAGGGCCTGGGAGGAAGGGGAAATGGGAAGGTATTGATTAGAAGGCACAGAATTTCCATAATACAACAACAGTTTGTTCTGGAGATATACTGTATAATATAGGGCCTATGATTAATTAACAAGACTGTATTGAATTCTTAAAAATTTGCTAAAAGTGTAGACCTATGTTAAGTCCTCTAAACACAACAGGAAAAAGCAAAACAAACCACCAAGAAGAACAAATGCAGCAGAAGGAAATTTTGGGAAGTGATTAAATTTATGGTACTGATGGTGATGGTTTCACAGTTGTACACTTATGTCCAAATATATCAAGTTGTATATATTAAATATCTACAGCTTTTTGTATGTCAAACATATTTCCAGGAGGCAGTTCAAAAAAGACAATGACAGTATGCAGCCCAAGATCACAGGAGACAAATATTAGACATATGTCCAGAAATTCATAAATTTATCTTTTTTTTTCTGAGTTCACTTTCTGTTGTTCATTGTTATTTGTCAGTTGTTTTTTTTGCAATGGCGTGATCTCGGCTCACTGCAACCTCTGCCTCCCGGGTTCAAGTGATTCTCCTGCTTCAGCCTCCTGAGTAGCTGGGATTACAAGGGTGTGCTACCATGCCGGGCTAATTTTTGTATTATTAGTAGAGAAGGGGTTTCACCATGTTGGCCAGGCTGGTCTCGAACTCCTGATGTCAGGTGATCCACCTGCCTCAGCCTTCCAAAGTGTTAGGATTACAGGCGTTAGCCACCGTGTCCTGCATTTGTCAGCTTTTTAAAATGAGTTATGTATTATTTCTTTCATTATTCTAAATAAAACTCAGCTTCATACTCCCTCCACTCCCCACCCCTGCCCACCCCCCGGCCCAAAAGACAACAAATCTAGAAAGTTTTGTTCCAAGGCAACCTTAAGCAGAAATGTATTTGGAAAAGGGAGTATTTTAATAGCATTTTCAGATAATTGAGGATATTCCTCTTTGATACTACACCAAAACTTGATGGGTGATTTATTTATTTATTTTTTTTAAAGACAGTGTCTCGCTCTGTCACCCAGGCTGGAGTGTAGTGCTGCAGTGGCTCACTGTAGCTCCTGGGCTCAAGTGATCCTCCCACCTCAGCCTCACGAGTAGCTGATATTACAGGCGCGAAACACCAGGCCTGGCTAATTTTTGTATTTTTTTTGTAGAGATGAAGTTTTGCCATGTTTCCCAGGCTGGTCTTGAACTCCCGGGCTGGTTCAAGTGATCCGCTGGCCTCAGCCTCCCAAAGTGCTGGGATTACAGGCGTGAGTCACTGCCTGGCTGCTAGTTTCATGATGATTAGTTATAAGTGATATCTAAAGACCTCAATCTTGAGAGAGTCTTGAGGTTCTTGAAGGGTCCAAAAAAAACCCACACTTTGAGAATGGCTGTTTTTTAAAATCATTAATTCAATTTGATCGCAAAAGTGACTAAATTGATACCTAATGGTACCTAATGGTTTATTCAGACTGCATATCATCTTGGTGCATTCAACTGAATCAGAATCAGGTTAGACGACAATGCTTTCTTCAGCACAATGTTTTTTTCAGTAAATTCTGATGTATAACAGGGATGTATTAATTATAGAAAAAAGCTGATCTATATGTATACTGGAAAGGATGGCCAGAGATGGTGCAGAACACACTATTTTTCACTGTACATCATTTAGGCTCTATTTAAATAATATATATTTTATACTTTGATAAAAATTATGTACATACACCTCATTTATTAAAATAATTTTGATCAAGGATGTCAAATTTACTTTTAGTCAGTTAAAAAAGAACATGCAATAATTCTATTATAGAACGAAATAATAATTCACTTTCCTTTACAGGAAAGTTCTTTAGACAAAATCATGTCCTTTGCAACAACATGGATGAAGATGGTGGCCATTATCCTAAGCAAACTAACACAGTAAACCAAATACTTTTCTCACTTATAAGTGTGAGCTAAACATTGGGTACACATGGACATAAAGATGGGAACAATAGTTACTGGGGAATACAAGATGGGCGAGAAGAGAAGAGGGGCAAAGGGTTGAAAAACGACCTATTGGGTTCTATGCTTACTTCCTGGGTGATGGGTTCAATTGTACTCCAAACCATACCATCATGATATACCTTTGTAAAAAATCTGCACTTGTACCCCAGAATCTAAAATAACAGTTGAATAAATAAATAATGATGTAGTATAAAAAAAGAGTTCTTTGGCTTATCAAGTTTATCTCCTATAGACCTCTTCCCATTTTCTTTTCTTTTTTTTTTTATTTGAGATAGAGTTTTGCTCTTGTTGCCCAGGCTGGAGTGCAATGGTCCGATCTCGGCTCCGCCTCCTGGGTTCAAGTCATTCTCCTGCCTCAGCCTCCCGAGTCGCTGGGATTACAGGCATGTGCCACCACACCCGGCTTATTTTTTTTTGTTTTGTTTTTTTTTTTTTTTTTTTTTTTTTTTTTTTTTTTTTTTTTTTTTAGACGGAGCTTTGCTCTGTCGCCCGGGCTGGGTGAGTGGGCGCGATGCCAGCTCACCGGCAAGCTGCCGCCTTCCCGGGGGTTCACGCATTCTCCTGCTCTCAGGGGCCTCCGGGGAGTAGCTGGGGAATACAGGCGCCCGGCCCCACCCTCGCCCGGCTAGTTTTTTTTTTTTGTATTTTTTAGTAGCGACGGGGTTTCACCATGTTAGCCAGGTCTCGATCTCCTGACCTGTGATCCGGCCGCGTCTCGGCCTCCCAAAGTGCTGGGCTTCAGGCTTGGCCACCGGCCGGGCCATTTTTTGTTTTTTATTAGAGGACGGGGTTTCTCCACGTTTGGGGGGTCAGGGCCGCGTCTCAACTACCCAACCTTAGGTGATCCGCTCACCTTGGCCTCCCAAAGCTGCTGGGATTACAGGCATGAGCCCACTGAGACCGCGCCACATTTTCTTTGATGTCCTAAATACCACAGGGTATTCTTGGAGAGCATTCTCTAAACCAGAAATTTTTGGCCAAGTTTTTCCTAACAAGGAAAGCCTCACAATGCACACTTGTCAGGACCATAAAACATTATGAAGCTACATTTGTAAGTGTCCCATCTTACTGTGATTCTCAAAAGCCCTGTTTTTTTTCCAGTAAATATAGCATGTGCTAATTTGGCTGATGTGATGAAATGGAGAGTGTTTTGTAGATTCAGGGCCTTTTCACCACCTAAGTAAGACAGAAGGGAGGTGAGAGGATGGTTTTCCAGCATAACAATAACCCTTATTTCCAGCTTTTCTGACACCTCTCTCTGGGTCCACTGCAGTGCAAGTATGGACCCCCTTTTTTTTTTGAGATTGGAGGTTTTCGCTCTGGTTGGCCCAGCGCTAGAGTCAATGCATTGATCTTTGGCTCACTGAACCTCCACCTTCCGGGGTTCCAGCCAATTCTTCTGCCTCAGTCCCCCAAGTAGCTGGATTACAGGCACCTGCCACCAATGCCCGGCTTAATTTTTGTATTTTTAGTAGTGACAGGGGTTTTCCATGTTGGCCCAGGGGCCGGGGGCTAATTTTTGTATTTTTAGTATAGACAGGGTTTTACCATGTTGGCCAGGCTGGTCTCAAACTCCTGACCTCAGGTGATTCGCCTACCTCAGCCTCCCAAAATGCTGGTATTACAGGTGTTAGCCACCTTGTCAGGCCAGTATGATACTTTTCTACCTTGTAAATGACTTTTGGTGAAGAAACTTTGCTAAATATTAGTCCAACTAGAGTCACCTGAGCAAAGCTTCAATGCTGAAATTTTTTGAAAAGGCATAAACAAAGCTGAAGTAACATGAAGGCATGTGGACATAAAGAACCAGCCTCAAGAAATTTCCAGAGAATGGGATTTAACTACCAAATAACATGTATTATAAATATCTCTGGCTTGTTAGGTGAAATGGGTTTAAGTTTTCCTAGACAGCTTCCTGGCAATCAATGTTTCAGCTAACCAGCATTAAGAGCTACTTTTGCTATATCATGAACAAAGCCAGTCAAGCTATTTCAATGAAAAATAAATAAATGGAAAATGTTGGCTTTCTGTTTGCAACTTCAACTAAATTTCATTAAGATACAATATGCCCGAGTAAGAATCAGTCTTCACTTGCATTTCCATTTTACTGGGCATATGTTGATATATAGTTCCAATTAATTTGACTTACTTTAATACTCTACAATATCCTAAGATGCTACTATTGTGACCCCAATCCTAATCCTCTCGTATAGTACTTGTTTTAGATATGAGGAGGATTAAAGTAGTATAGAGAACTGATGAAGCTGAACATATTTGTAAATGGGCAAACTAACATGCAAACTTAAAGGTAATGAACATATATATACACACATGCACACATTTGTGTGTGTATATTTACTTATTTAATCTTCTTTTGTCAATCTCAGCCAATGTTATGTTAAATAATCTGAATCTGGTAGCAAACACTCTTAATTCTCCTTGTAAGAAAATGACTTACATCATTTGTTCAACCAAACAAGCATGATTTTATTTAGGGAGAATGAGGCTATTCTATAATAAAGGTGGGGGGTATAAAATGGATCACTTACTTTTGGGATAAGTACCCACATCAGTACAACTTTTTTCAAAAGATAGTGACCCATTCGTTTTAAACTGAAAACAGGAATTTTCCAGTGTCTACTAAAAACACTACAGATTAGCCGGGCATGGTGGCACGTGCCTGGAGTCCCAGCTACTCAGGAGAATCTCTTGAACCGGAAAGGCGAAGGCTGCAGTGAGCAGTGAGGAAGAATGGGGTATACTTTGTTAGCTAACAAAGAAAGATTTGTGTAGAAAGGCAACATTTTAGGGTGATAACAGCTAAAGAAGATCAAATACCAATGTCCTAAATTATCAAACTTCATCGTATTGTTTTTGCAATTAAAATTGCAAAATGACTGGGCGCAGTGGCTCATGCCTGTAATCCCAGCACTTTGGGAGGTTGAGGCAGGTGGATCACCTGAGGTCAGGAGTTTGAGACCAGCCTGGCCAACATGGTGAAACCTTGTCTCTACTAAAAATACAAAAATTAGCTGGGCATGGTGGCGGTTGCCTGTAATCGCAGCTTCTCAGGAGGCTGAGGCAGGAGAATCACTTGAACCCAGGAGTTGGAGATTGTGGTAAGCCAAGATCGCACCACTGCACTCCAGTCTGGACGACAGTGTGAGACTCCATCTCAAAAAAAAAAAAAAAAAGATTGCAAACTAAGATTTTACACATGATATTGGCCGGGCACTCACGCCTGTAATCCCAGCACTTTGGGAGGCCGAGACGCTCACGCCTGTAATCCCAGCACTTTGGGAGGCCGAGACGGGAGGATCACAAGGTCAGGAGATCGAGACCATCCTGGCTAACATGGTGAAACCCCGTCTCTACTAAAATACAAAAAAAATTAGCCAGGCTTGGTGGCGGGCGCCTGTAGTCCCAGCTACTCGGGAGGCTGAGGCAGGAGAATGGCATGAACCCAGGAGGCAGAGCTTGCAGTGAGCTGAGATCGTGCCATTGCACTCCAGCCTGGGCGACACAGCGAGACTCCGTCTCAAAAAAAAAAAAAAATTACACCTCATACAATTGTATCATCATTTTAAAAAGTGTATCAGGATATACACCAAACATTTTGGCGATTCATTCAACAAATCTGAGTGCCTGGAGTTAAGGCAGTGAAAGAGAAAAAGAGACAGACATAAGCCCTGCCCTCATGGAGCTTAGACTCTGGGGAAGAAAGCAAATAGGTTAAACAAATTAATTAAGTAAATATGTTCTAATGAGCATACTTAAAATGTCACATTGCTGGAGGTTGAGAAGGGGAGATAATATGCTCTTTCCATACAACTATGCTGACTGACTTGTTCTGATGAACATGTATTACTTGATAGTAAAAGAAAATATGGCCAGGTATGGTGGCTCACAACTGTAATCCCAGCACTTTGGGAGGCAGAGGAGGGAGGATCACTTGAGTCCAGGAGTTCAAGACCAGCCTTGGCAACATGGCAAAACCCTGTCTCTACAAAAAATGCAAAACATTAGACAGCAGTGGTGGCACACACTTGTGGTCCCAGCTACATGGGAGGCTAAGGTGAAAGGATCACTTGAGCCCAGGAGGCGGAAACTGCATGAACCAAGATCATGCCACTGGACCCCAGCCTAGGCAACAGAGTGAAATTCTGTCTCAAAAAACGAAAAACAAAGCCCCACAAAGTAGTTGTTTTAAAAGATTACAAGTTATACATATGTGTTATAGAAAAAAAAATGTGTGAATAGAAAATAAAATTTACCTGTCATTCTACCATCCTCATTTAAAGTTATTTATATTTTGATGTAAATCCTGACTTCCTTTTATGATAGTCATGCATATGAACAAACATAAATTTGCAATATATATGTATGTATGTATATGCTGCTTAATAGACATTTTCCATTAATATCAGAAACTTTTTTTTTTTTTTTGATGGAGTCTTGCTCTATCGCTGAGGCTGGAGCGAAGTGGTGCAGTCTTGGCTCACTGCAATCCCTGCATCCCAGGTTCAAGTCATTCTCCTACCTAAGCCCCCTGAGTAGCTGGGATTACAGTTGTGCGCTACCACACCTGGCTAATTTTTGTATTTTTAATAGACATGGGTTTCACCGTGTCGGCTAGACTGGTCTCAATTCAAACTCCTGACCTCAAATGATCTGCCCATCTCGGCCTCCCAAAGTGCTGGGATTACAGGCCTGAGCCACTGCACCTGGCCTTTTGAGACAGGGAGTCTTGCTCTGTCACCCAGGGTGGAGTGCAGTGGCACAATCTGGGCTCACTGAAACCTCTGCCTCCTGAGTTCAAGTGAATCTCCTGCCTTAGCCTCCTAAATAGCTGGGATTACAGGTGCCTGCCACCATGCCCACCTAATTTTTGTATTTTTAGTAACGACAGGGTTTCGCCCTGTTGGTCACGGTGGTCTCAAACTCCTGACCTCAGGCCACCTGCTTCAGCATCACAAAGTGCTGGGATTATAGGCATGAGCCACTGTGCCTGGCCAGAAACATTTTTTGATGTGTTTGTTTTTAAAAAACACGATGCTGTTTTTGAAGAATGGTATTCTAGTCTATGGATGTATTATATTTTAAAACATAACCTACTGTTGACCGGGCATGGTGGCTCACGCCTATAATCCCAGCACATTGGGAGGCCAAGGCAGGCGGATCACTTGAGGTCAGGAGTTCGAGACCAGCCTGGCCAACGTGGTGAAACCCTGTCTCTACTAAAACTACAAAAAAATTAGCTGGGCGTGGTGGTAGGTGACTATAATCTTAGCTACTTGGGAGGCTAAGGCAAGAGAATCACTTGAACTCAGGAGGCAGAGGTTGCAGTGGGCCGAGATCACGCCACTGCACTCCAGCCTGTGCGATACAGCGAGAGTCAGTCTCAAAAAAAAAAAAAACAACAAACAAAAAATGAAAACAAAACAAAACCAAAAAACAAAGAAAACGAAGTTTGCCAATATTCTCATTACAAGTCAATGATAGTAAGGTTTATTTTAAGATACACAATAAACAGTATCTACGTTTTTCCTATATTAAAAGTTCACAAAGGAACTGATATCAGATGAAAAAAATGTGACTAACTCTCCAGTATTAACAGCACTGTGGGTTATTTCGGTCTGAGCCATAAGATTATTGGGTAAAAGTTGGACAGCTGCTCAAAAGTAGTGGCAAATTCATTTTTACTTTTCACGGCGAATCCCTGACTTCAAGAGTATTTTCCCAACCAATTTGGCACCTGGGCTAATTCTCAAAGTTACCCAACAGAGAAGCTAAAATACTGTAAGTCTGTAATACAGTGCAAAAAAAAAATAGCATAATTAAAACAAAAATCATGAAATCCAGTTACTTTAGTTCTCTTTAATACTGGGGCTAAAGGATAAGTGTACTCACTTACAGGGTACGGAGGCAGATGAGGATATTCAGAGATTAGAAAATATCTTCTGTGGATATGGCAAAGCTTTAAGAGAAGTTAGCAGAACCAATTCTTTATTACTGTTAAAAGTATTCTTACAATTTTTCTTTTCCGTGATACTTTTTAAATTTTTTTTGAGACAGAGTCTCACTCTGTCACCAGCTAATTTTTGTATTTTTAGTAGAGATGGGGTTTCACTATGTTGGCCAGGATGGTCTCCATCCCCTGACCTCGTGATCTGCCTGCCTCAGCCTCCCAAAGTTCTGGGATTACAGGCCTGAGCCACTGTGCCCGGCCTCCTTGATCCTGTTGTATCATTAATGCTTCTCATATTTATTAGTAGAGATTGAGGCTATATTTTGTCTCATAAGAAGGAAAGGAAAAAAGAAGAGATATTCTGATAAGGCTCACTGTAAGAGTTGGACATAGAGGAGGGTACGGTAATATCCTTACTATTTTTCTGAATATAACTTGCCACATGGAGATAATTCATTCCATGACGTTATTCAGTGCTCCTTAGGTAGTACCTTGAAAACTCTACATAAGTTGTATGTGTATTTCTTTCTTTGTAAACAATATTTCCCTACTAATTTTAGCTGTGTGCTTTTAGATCATGAATTAAGGGGAGAGGTTATTTTTCTACTTAAAAAAAAAATCCCTTTATCTTATCATAGGCCTGATGCGGTGGCTCATGCCTGTAATCGCAGCACTTTGGGAGGTCGAGGTGGGTGGATCTCGAGGTCAGGAGATCAAAACCATCCAGGCTAACACGGTGAATACCCATCTCTACTTAAAAAAAAAAAAAAACAAAAAATTAGCAGGGCGTGGTGGTGGGCACCTGTAGTCCCACCTACACAGGAGGGTGAGACAGGAGAATGGCGTGAACCCAGGAGTCGGAGGTTGCAGTGAGCCGAGATCGCACCACTGCACTCCAGCCTAGGGGACAGAGAGAGACTCTGTCTAAAAAAAAAAAAATCACTGTATCTCAACCAAATGTTAGCATTAGATGAACTTCAGGTAATCTACTTTTCCCAGTTTTGAGAAGTAGAGAAAATATGAAACCAGAAAAAAAACCTTTCAGTGATGTAATGCTTTCTGGATCTAGTGCCCTCTACAGTCAAAAAAGCAGAAAAGTTTTTGTTTTGTTTTGTTTGTTTTTCTTGAGAGGGAGTCTCCCTCTGTCACCCAGGCTGTAGTGCAGTGGCAGGATCTCGGCTCACTGCAACCTGCGCCTCCTGGGCTCAAGCAATTCTCCTGCCTCAGCCTCTCAAGTAGCTGGGATTACAAGCATGCACCACCATGCCCAGCTATTTTTTGTATTTTTAGTAGAAAGGGGTTTCGCCATGTTTTCTGAGCTATTATTATACTAGCAAATTTTGCCTTTTTTATGCTTCATTTTTGCCTTCTTCTCACAGACTGAAAAACTGGCTACTACCTAAGTTAAGAGTCCTATGTCCCTTTCACATTAATTTATTTCTTGGTTGGTCAGGAGTTTCCAAATATAGACCCATTTCACATTTTATAAAATGACATGAGATGTCATGGAGAAAAGAAAGTTGGGGGCTACTTCCATCAACAGTAGGTTTCACTTGGCAGAATTCTAAATTATATTCTGGAATAAATAATGATATGTGTTCTATTTTCTACAGCAACCCAAAATATATTCAACAAATCGATATCTAAGTGGGCCATTTAAATTTATTAACACATGGCCGGGCCCGGTGGCTCAAGCCTGTAATCCCAGCACTTTGGGAGGCCGAGACGGCGGATCATGAGGTCAGGAGATCGAGACCATCCTGGCTAACACGGTGAAACCCCGTCTCTACTAAAAAATACAAAAAACTAGCTGGGCGAGGTGGCGGGCGCCTGTAGTCCCAGCTACTCGGGGGCCGAGGCAGGAGAATGGCGTGAACCCAGGAGGCGGAGCTTGCAGTGAGCCGAGATCCGGCCACTGCACTCCAGCCTGGGCAACACAGCGAGACTCCGTCTCAAAAAAAAAAAAGAAAAAAGAGTAAATACTAACAACAGCATCATACAACACAATAGACTGAAGTAAGGATGTGCATTTCTAATTTCCAGGGCAGGTATTTCAAACTTTAGGTTCATCAACCTCTTTTTTCCAATTGAGCAAAATAAAGGCCTGCACTAATAGTGACCTGTTGAAGACAAGGTATGAAGCAATTTTAAGTACATTTGAGGTTGTGAACACACCCAAAACAGGACAAGAAAATCCCTCAAGTCTGTGAAGACACCCAATGTTCCATTTAACTTATGGCACTTAAGATGAACTCCTTTGGAAACATAAACATATGCCTCTTGAATACAAAGGAAAATTATTATTATTATTATTATTATTATTATTATTATTATTATTATTTTGAGATGGAGTTTCGTTCTTGCTGCCCAGGCTGGAGAGCAATGGCACAATCTTGGCTCACTGCAACCTCCGCCTCTCAGGTTCAAGCGATTCTCCTGCCTCAGCCTCCCAACTAGCTGGGATTACAAGCATGCATCACCATGCCTGGCTAATTTTGTATCTTTAGTAGAGACGGGGTTTCTCCATGTTGGTCAAGCTGGTCTCGAACTCCCAAACTCAGGTGATCCACCCGCCTTGGCCTCCCAAAGTGCTGGGATTACAGACATGAGCCACGGCGCCCAGCCTCAAAGGAAAATTATTATGCCTTAATTTGTGAAAATCATTTTATTCTCTCTTAGCATATACACAAATATTTTGTTCCCTCTCATTGTGAGGTCAGAATTTATGATGATTAGTAAATAAAACAAAGTCAATAACCAAGGAATGTCATCATGATTCTGTAAAATCCTATGACATCAGCATCTGTGTGCTGTGTTGCTTCATAGGTTCTGGCTAACTTCATTCTAACCTTGGAACAGAAGTAAAGAAGTTAGGAGCAGGGGTCCTTAGACTCTTTGGTGCCAGGGATTCCTACAGAACCCTTGTCAGAATGTTTTCTTTTTTTAATATAATTTTATTTTTTTCTTAAACAAATAGAGACAGGGTTTCGCCATGCTGCCCAGTCTGCTTTTGAACTCCTGGGCTCAAGTGATCCACTGACCTCAGCCTCCCAAAGTGCTGGGATTACAGGCGTGAGCCAGCGTGCCCAGCCAGAATAATGTTTTTAAATGCATAAAATAAAATGCAAAGATAGAACTGTCAAAACACTTTAACTGGAATTAACAATGTGCTTTTAAAAAATAAAATAAGATCCAGCAGTGGGTCTAATAACCACAGTAATTTTGAGGTAGTGATAAGCTTAAACAATTTCAAGATAGCTATAACAGCTGCATTATGATATGAAGTACATGATTTCTGTTGGTGACAAAGTCACAGGTACTGCTAATACAACCATGCATTTGTTGCCTATATTCATATTTGAATGAAATTCCAAGTTTTAATTAGAGATTAATGAAAAGATGTAATATTTTTCCCCCAAACAAGTTTACAGACCCCCCGAATTCAACAGACCTTGGGGAATCAATATGCAGACCCAGGATAAAAACCTCTCATACGGGAAGAGAAGAGTAGGTCAATAAAGTAAAAACATAAGTTTTGGTTCCCAAAACTCGAAAAGACAAATTATAAAGGCCCTGTTACTCTCCAAAATAGTCTAACACACCAGAGCAGTGTACAGATTTTCATTCATTCAATAATCTTCAAAAGGTTTGTATAGGAAGAGCAAAATCAGAGGGAGGACATATTTTTCAACCAATGATCAAATATATAGCTTATAATATCAGTACATTTTGAGGAAATTCTCCTATACAAAGGCTAAGTCATTGTAATTTTAAGTCAGATTCCAGCAATATCAAGAGTTGTGATTAGCAACATGATAGTGTAGATAACCAACAGAATTGGATCTTACTCTGCAAGACAAATGGTCAGTGACACCCTTCAATGGTTCAGCCCATGCAGCTGCCTCACTGGTGTGGTGGATGTGAACCCTTCCTTCCTATCATTGTGCATACTGTGATCCCAGAAGATTGTTATTGCTGGACAGGTGGGGTAGCTCACACCTGTAATCCCAGCACTTTGGGATGCCAAGGCAGGAGGATGGCTTGGGGCCAGGAGTTTGAGATCAGCCTGGGCAACACAGCGAGACCCTATCACTAAAAAAATGTTTAAACAAATTAGCTGAGCATTATGGCCCATGCCTGTAGTCCTAGCTACTCAAAAGGCTGAGGTGGCTCTGCTTGAGCCCAGGAGTTAGAGGCTGCAGTGAACCATGATGGTTTCACTGTACTCCAGCCTGGGCAACAGAGTGATTTTATAAATTTTTAAAGTATAATTCATAGATTTATAACTTATATACTCTTCTCAGGATGACACTAGGAACCAAACATGCCACCTAAACTAGTCCTCCCATTCATTGTAAAAATCTGCTGTAACACTCCCTCCCTGCAAAGAGAAAAATATATAAACAAGGTAGCAGTATTACAAATGAAAAGTGGGGGGTTGGACAAGAAATAACAAAAGCGATGAGGGATTGGCAGAAACTGCATGTGGTAGGGCAGGGGGGCCTACTAGGAGAAATATTAAGATGATTCAGAGGTTTTAAGCCTGGCTACCTTCAAGAATGGTAGAATCAGAAGAAAAAAACTAGGTTTGGAGATGAAGGAAACTTGAGAACAGGCAGAGATAATGAGCTTTAAGTGACATATTAAGTTTGAAATGCCCAGGAAGCAACTAGAAAAGCAGATCATCAATAAGAGTGTTCAATCCCTGTCCTTGAGGAACTTACAATCTGGAATCCTTTTATAGCTAGAGATTTGGATTTAGTAGTGATTCTACTAGATACTCCCTAAAAGCTGTGGGAACAGCAAAGTCCTCCAAGAAAGAGCATGAAAGTCCAAAAGAAACGCCATCAATTTAAGGACAAAATTTTTAAATATTCTAAATACTAAAAGCCATTTGAAATGTTAACATCAAGTGCTAAAACACTTTTACAACTTAAAATAGTGGCCTTTTAAGAGGCCATACCTCGATACATTTAAATACATTTCCAGAAAAAGACAGTGTCAATAACATACCATATTGTATTAAAACATAAACTTTAACTTGTCCTTCCTATTCAAATTGTACCTCTCTTTATAGAGGTATTCTAGTTAAATTAAAAATAAATGGTAGAATTAAAGCCATAATTATTTCCACTTGCAAACCACTAGTGAAATAATGAAAACAGGCTATTAATGTAGTAGAAAAAGGGATAACCAAATATATGCCTCTTGAAGGAAGTACACAGCAATATCTAAGAATTATACTTGTCCTCTCCCCCAACACTCCCACTCGGAAATCAAACCTGAACTAAATTTGTTCAGTCTTCAATCTAGCTACCAATTTACAGCAAATACAAAGGATAGAGGGACATATTAAACTAGGACATGTGAAATCTATACCTGAGGGACATATTCATCAACATTCAGGATGAGAGAAACTGGAGGAAAAATGGCCTGGTTCCTTCAACAAATATTAGGTTGGTGCAAATGTCATTGTGGTTTTTAAATTGCCATTAAAAGTAATGGCAAAAACCACAATGACGTTTGCACCAACCTTACAAGGAAAATACATTACGAGGAAAATAATTAAGATGAGGGAACCTATAGATTAAAAAGTTTAAGAGACATCCCAAACAAACGTAATACGTTACCTTGATTGGATCCCAAATCAAACCAACCAATTATTTAAAAACAACTGAGGAATATTTGAATACTGACTGGATATTTGGTGAGGTTAATTTTCAAAGGTAGGGTAATGGCATTGTGGTTATGATTTTCTCAAGAGTTATCTTTCAGATATCTATATTGAAATAAAACAAATGAAATCATTTGCAGAATTTGCTTCACAGTAATCCAGTAGGGTCTGGGGAAATTAGATAGGGGAAGAGATAAATCGTGTCGCTCAATTCTTTGTGTTTTGAAATTTTCCATACTTAACTGTTCAAAAGGGAAAAAAGAAAAACACCATTCTCAGGGGGTGCCAACAAAAACTGAAAACAACAGTTTGAATTTTGTCTCCAAGCCTTACAAGCTGAGCAGCCCTGGTCTAGTCACGCAACTTCTTAGTGTCCCTGTTGGTTAAACGGAGACACACAAATACCACCTAATAAACTCATATTCGTTCAAGCCAGAAAGGATATAAGGATATAACATGTTGAACGTTATATCCTTAATGTCTTTGACTTTCCCAGTCTCCCACATCTGGTCTCCACCAAATTCTGTCTGTTTCTCTACCAAATCCTGTCTTGTCCATCACCGTGGTCTCACACCACTCCAACGCCTCCTTTCAGCCTGTTTTCCACATTGCATACAAAGTGATGTTCCTAAAACGCAAAATCCAATCAGGTTATCCCCAGCCCCACTGAAAATCCTTTTTTCTTTTTTTGAGACGGTCTTGCTCTGTTGCCTGAGCTGAGCTGAAGTGCAGTGGTGCGATCTCAGTTTTCATTGCAGCCTCCACCTCCTGGGTTCAAGCAGTTCTCCTGTATCAGCCTCCCAAGTAGCTGGGATTACAGAAGCACGCCACCACACCCAGCTAATTATTTGTATTGTATTTTTAATAGAGACAGGGTTTCACCATGTTGGCCAGGCTGGTCCTGAACTCCTGACCTCAAGTGATCCACCTGCCTCCGCCTCCCAAAGTGTTGGGATTACAGGCGTGAGTCACCAGTGCCCAGCTTGAAAATCCTTAAACTGCTTTCAATCAGCTTCAAGATAAGAGCCTTCTTTAAATTTTTTTACCCTCCTTGATTCCTTAAAAATTCCTTTAAATTTTTTACCCTCCTTGATTCCTTAAAATGGCTTACAAGGCCCTCCATTTTCTCATACTATCTCTTCAACTTCTATCTCTTTCTATTCTCTTAGACTTTTTTATGCTTTAGCTTTGGTAAAATTATTTCAGCTCTTGCATTACACCCTGTACCTCTAAGTGTAGCTTCAGTGTTCATGTCTGGAATGTTCTTTCCACCCATCATCACTGCCTTGCCTGGCTAGCTCTTTCATCCTTGAAGTCTCAGGTTAAACAGTATTTCCTCAGAGAGGTCTACCCAAATTGCTTCTATACTAAGTTGGGTGTCTCCTCACACCTACACAATACAGTATTTGTTCCTACAGGAACCTGTACTTACCCTAGTATAACAGTCCCTACTTGTTTGTAAAGAGTATTTGCTGTGGCAATTATATATTTATCTGTTTTCCAGCTAGACTATAACTCTAGGAGGGCAAGTGGTGAAATTTGTTCACTGCTGAATCCTAAGTCTCTCATGGTGCCTGGTAGGCAATAACAAACTGAACATACAAAATTCACAACAATCTGGACTGTTTTCCTCATACCCAAGTTTCATCTTCCTAGTCCTCTCAACTGCAACAAAAACAAGACAGCTATGAAGGCATTTACACAGAGACCTTAATCTTGCATAGGACTGAGCATTGTAAAGTGAATTGAAAACACGATGGGAACATAAGGAGTTGAGAAATCTATTTTCAGGCTGAGATAATTTGTATCCTAATTTACAATCTAAAGAAAACTCAGGAGTGCCAATCTAACAAAAATGAGTTCAATGACACACATAGTTCCCACCAAACCATAACAAGTTTTCAGACCTAAGATGTTAGATCATTTAATCCCTTCAGCCTCGGTTTCCTTATGTGTAAAACAAGGGATCCTTATCAGCTGGTCATTAGGATCCTTTCCAGGGCTAATATATGCCCTAATATTTGAAGGCTAAAAGATGTAAATTAGTGAAACACTAATCATTTGTTTTCATCCTATAGTGATGATTTTTTTCCTTTTTAATCTATTTAAGGACATTACAGCTTACCCCGTTAAGCACAACTAAACCTTCAAATCTATTCAGCTATAAAAATCTTACAAAATGCTCCTCAGATCAACCTGCATATTTCACAAAAGGTAACTGCAATCTGATGAAACAACAGCATCTACCTAAACCCAAAATGAATTACTGAAATATATTCAACTTCTGTGTAAATAATAAATCTTACTCACTACGTGTTTTCAGTGCTAAATATCTTGAATTGCTGGTCATTTCTATAGCAATCTGCAGGCAAAGTTGTGCCCCAGGGTGTAAGACTTGCATTTATGAGTACTATTTAACACCTAACTAAAAAA
Organism: Rhinopithecus bieti; assembly: GCF_001698545.2. Lineage (NCBI taxonomy): Eukaryota > Metazoa > Chordata > Mammalia > Primates > Cercopithecidae > Rhinopithecus > Rhinopithecus bieti. Next base: position 3,314,435 of record NW_016804657.1, read on the forward strand.
CTGAAGATACATAGTCTTTGCATCACCTCACCGGTCTGGTGGTTGAGATAAAAAAATTGTTGAAACCAGAGTAATTTTTGAAAAAAAAAAAAAATCAAAACAAGTTATAGTAAGTTACAGTAAATAAAGTAGCGTGTAAACATTTCACTGTTATCAGTAGCAGCCCAGTTTCTAATCAGCCACTGGAAACCCAAGGAAAGACTAAAGTAGTAACAAGTTTGTCTCCTGGTTTAGATTAGTTTTGGCAACTGCTTGTTCCATCAAATATGTCACAACAAAGTAATAAAATGTTAAAACGCATGCTGAAAAAAAAAAAAAAAAAGACGTACTTGGAACAAAAAGCTTGCATCGGACCAAGTGTAAACGCTATCCTCCAGATTTCTCTCAACAGGGCCGCCTTAAGTCCATGAGTAGAAGGGCGCTGCGGCGGGCGCTGCGGCGGACGCTGGCAGCCACAGGTTGAATGACAAAGAGCCCCCGTCAGCACCACTCCCAGGAGTCTGCGGGCTGCCCCGTCCCCTCCGCAAAGTCTACTCGAACCCTGCAGTCACGCCTTGGCTGTGGGGAATGCGGCTCTCCGCATCACTCTCGCAAGTCACCACGTGGGGCAAGAATCGGGGGACCAAGAAGGTTGGGGCGGACAATGTCACAAATCATAAATAATTCCTGCCCCGAGTCCCTTCCCTTGGAACAGAAGCGGCCAGGAGAGTCTGGAGGTACCACGTGAAGCAGCCTCATGTTATCCCTTTTCCAGATCAAAGCATCTCTCGAGGAACCTATTGAAGACTTAGAGGGGATGGGACTTCCCCAACGTCACCGGGCACTACGACCCAACTCCTCGGCCAGGCCAGGGGCCGGCATATGACCACGAGGCCCGCGGCTCGGCTGAGAGGCGCTGTCCCCAGCGCCTCAAGGTCTCCTTCACCAGCACTGCAGTCCGAGGCCACGCGGCTGCCTATGACCACGATGCCCTCTGCTGGGCCCCCTCCCTCCCCCGGAGACAAAGTCTCCCAACCCCGGAGGTCCCCTCCGACCCCACCACGGCAGCGAGGGCACCGTGGGGTCCGCGCCGCGTGCCGCCGGCTATTACCCAACTAACCGTTATAAGCGCGGATCGCACCGCCGAGCGTGTGCGTGACGTGGTGGCGCGGGCTGGAGTTCCACGGGGCCCAGGGTCCGACTCCCGTCCTTCGCTCGCTGCCTCGTTTACTTGTTCCAGCACCTACGCAGCCAGCCAGTCACGTAGCAGCTCACCACTTTGTCTGGTCGGGCCGGCGAGGCTGCCTTATAACCCGCTGGGGCCCGAGCATGCGCACAGGGGGCGGAGTCGTTTCTCCCGGCCGCCGCCCCCTCCCCGCCACACAGACACCCGCACTGTAGCCGGCATCTCCACACGCTCTCAGCCGCGCGCGCCCTCTAGCTCGCCCGCGCGCGCCGGCGCCCCCCTCCCTGCCACGTGACCGGCGTCCCAGTCCGACCCGCGCGCTGCGCCCCTGCAGAGCTACGCGGAGCTATCGCACCCTGCCAGATTCGCCCCTTGGTCCCTGTCTGACGAGCTCTAGGCAACCTGCCCTCGTTCGGAACACAAATGTCGGTCTCACCCCTCAGTTTCTGCCAGAGAAAAAGGAAAAGTCACCTAGAGGCCTGACCCTGACGGGTGGGGGGAGACGAGCGCGCGGAGTAGCGGGAAGCGACTGAGGAGCGGGGACTGGGCAGCGTTTGAATGGATGCGGGTGCCGCTGACACCCGGGAAGACGCCGGGGCCGGCGCTGTGGAGCCGGGCACGGGCTGGGATGTGTTCGGATTCCAATCCGGGCCTGACACCAGTTCAGTGACCTCGGAAAGTTCCCCAACCCCCCACCCCTCCGGGCCTGTTTCCTCCTCTGAAGGCGACAGTAAACAGAACCGAGCCTCGTAGGCTCATGGGGAGGGCCCTGAAGGGAAGAACCCATGAACTGCCACCAGAGCCAGGCCAGCGGCGGTTGGGCGCCTGGTGGTATTAAAGGACGAGTGGGGAAAGAAGAGCAGGTAAGAGGGTGGGGAGACTGGCCGGTGGGTTGAGGTGTGCACCGCTTGGCCACCGTAGAGAAGCGGGAACGGCAGGGCCGACGCTAGGGAGGATGCGCGGTGTGGTGGGGCCGAGAGAAATCGTGGCAAGGCGGCGCTGGGGCTGATGCGCCTCACGCCGGATTAGCCTCTGTAATCCTCACAGCCCCGTGAAGGGCACTGCGTGTGAACATTTTGTAAATAAGGGACCGAGGCTCAGAGAGGGTAGTAACTTTCCAGACGCCCAGCTTGTCAGCGCCAGCATTTGAAAGTTCAACCACCCCAGAGCCTGTTTTTATGTAATAGCCGTTTGACCGGATAACCATTGTGTGTGTTTGAAAGTGATCAGATAACCATGGAGGTCTCTGATGTCCAGAAACTTTTGAGAAATACAAAAAAGTATGAGGCAAGGCCCCTGCCTTCAAAAGCTTGCAAGTTTTGGGGAGACTGGGTCAGGCACAAATTAACCAACATCTGTTGAGCATTTGCTGCTTGCCAGGACCCTGCCCTTCCCTCGTGTCTTCCTCCCTTCCAGGACTCACCCCCTCACTTACCCTCCCCCTCAATTCTCACAGCAACCCGGGGAGGTAGGCCTTATGGTTTCTGTTTTGCAAATGAAGAGCTTGAGATTGAAGAAGAGTACAGATTGGAGAATCAGGTCCTGAGAGGTCCTATGTGCTTTCCAATAACAGTTCAGTGTGTTAGAAGACAGTATGGCATCCACGGCCAAGTACTACTAGTAATTCAGTAATTGCTTTTTACAGAAAGGGAAGGCATTTCGGGTCATTGGGGCAGCCAGGACTTACAAGAGCAGTGCTAGGGTGGCAGCAACATTCAGGTAGATGGTAAGCAGAATTAAGTTAGAGAGACAGGATCCTGAGTCTGGTTTAGATGTACATTTATAAGGCCCTGTTCTATGGAATGTAGTGAGAAGTGGTTAAATAAGATGAATCTCAGGAAACCTCAAAAGCAGGCTTATAGAGCCCCATAGGATGGTAGATTGACAATATAGACTTGAAAGCCAGATCTGTTGAGTTCCAAATTTGATTCTTGCACTTACCAGCTCTATGTCTTCAGGCAAGTCATTTTACCTTTCCAAGCCTGACTCCCAACTCTGTAAAACAAGGATAATACCTACCTCAGGGTTATTATGATAATAAAACTAGTATTTATTGCAGGCCGGCGTGGTGGCTCAAGCCTGTAATCCCAGCACTTTGGGAGGCTGAGGTGGGCGGATCACTTGAGGCCAGGATTTTGAGACCAGCCTGGCCAACATGGTGAAACCCTGCCAATATTAAAAATAGAAAAATTAGCCACGCGTAATGGCACACGCCTGTAGTACTAGCTACTCAGGAAGTTGAGACAGGAGAATTGTTTGAACCCATGAGGCAGAGATTGCAGTGAGCCAAGATCTCACCATTGTACTCCAGCCTGGGCAACAGAGTGAGATTCCATCTAAAAACAAAACAAAACAAAACAAAACAAAAAAAAACACGAGGTGGACAGATCATGAGGTCAGGAGTTCGACACCAGCCTGGCTAATATGGTGAAACCCTGTCTCTGCTTAAAATACAAAAAGTAGCCGGGTGTAGTGGCACGCGCCTGTATTCCCAGCTACTTGGGAGGCTAAGGCAGAAGAATCGCTTGAACCCAGGAGGTGGAGGTTGCAGTGAGCCGAGATGGTGCCACTGCACTCCAGCCTGTCCAGCCTGGGCAACAGAGTGAGACTCTGTCTCAAAAGAAAAAAAAAAAATAGTATTTATTTTGCAATGTCTTACCATATAGAAAACACTACATGAAACCTAACCCTAAAGATTAACCCTAGAGGCCCTTCCCTTGAATAGACCCCAAGGAGGCTCTGAGAGGGGCCTTAACAGTGTGTTCAACGGGATCATACTTTGTGTTGTATTGCAGTTTTGTACTCCTATCCTTGAAGATAGATAGTCATCAAAATATAGATACCTCAGGCCCTACAAAACCTGGATCTGCCTTAATAGATTTTAGTGTTGTGAAAAGAAGACTTCAGAATCAGAAGACCTGGTCCTGGCCAGGCACGGTGGTTCACGCCTGTAATCTCAGCACTCTGGGAGGCGGAGGTGGGTGGATCACCTGAGGTCAGGAGTTCAGGACCAACCTTGCCGACATGGCCAAATCCTGTCTCTACGAAAAAATGCAAAAAAAAAAAAAAAAAAAAAAAATAGGCCTAGGCTGGGCACAGTGGCTCACGCCTATAATCCCAGAACTTTGGGAGGCCGAGGCAGGCAGATAACCTGAGGTCGGGAGTTCAAGACCAGCCTGAGCAACATGGTGAAACCCTGTCTCTACTAAAAATACAAAATTAGCCGGTTGTAGTGGCGCATGCCTGTAATCCTGGGAGGTGGAGGTTGCAGTGAGCTGAAATCACGCTGACTGGTCACTCCAGCCTGGTCAACAAGAGCGAAATTCCATCTCAAATAAATAAATAAATAGGCCAGGCACAGTGGCTCATGCCTGTAATCCTGGCAGTTTGGGAGGCTGTGGAAGGCGGATCACGGGGTCAGGAGTTCAAGACCAGCCTGACCAACATGGTGAAACCCCGTCTCTACTAAAAATACAAAAATTAGCCTGGCGTGGTGGCAGGCACCTATAATCCCAGCTACTCAGGAGGCTGAGGTAGGAGAATCACTGGGAACCCAGGAGGCAGAGGTTGCAGTAAGCCAAGATCGTGCCACTGCACTCCAGCCTGGGTGACAGAGTGCAAAGAAAAAAAAAAGAAGAAGATCTGGTCCTATAACTGCTATCTGTGTTATTCTGGGCAGTTAACTCACTGAACTTTCTTGGGCTTTGGTTTCCTCGCCAGATAAATTAAAAATAATACCTACTAGTCCGAACTGTTGTGTTAATCAAATGAGACAGTATCTGCAGAAGAAGTAATTAGTAAAACTTTGAAAGTGTTCTATAAGTATTTATGAATTAATGTCATAATTTGTCTAAAGTACATAAAAGGGAAAAATCAAAAGCAACTCCAAGGCTGTTACCTGGAAAAATAGAAACAGGGTGGGTGGGTGAGCTGCTGAAAATAATAAAATAATACAGGTAAAATTCTTGCTCTTCTGCCAGATTTTCTTCCTGATTTGAGGCACACAACATTGAAGAAATGAACTAGGAAGCATAGGATGAGAAATCAGAGTGGAGAGGAAATTGGAGATCTTCTAAGGCACTCCTGACTTTTTATGGAAATGGAAATTAAGGCCCAGGGACGCTAAAAGACTTGTCTGAGGCCTCCCATCTAATGATTGGCATGATCAGAAACTCAGTTTCTTTAAGTGTAAAGAACAAGTACAATCTTTAAGATAAAATATTTTGTCATGGGGGTCTTTTAGAATCATTACATCAGGCCGGGCGCAGTGGCTCAGGCCTGTAATCCGAGCACTTTGGGAGGCCGAGGCAGGCGGATCATGAGGTCAGGAGATCGAGACCACCCTGGCTAACACAGTGAAACCCCGTCTCTGCTAAAAATACAAAAAATTAGCCGGGCATGGTGGCAGGCACCTGTAGTCCCAGCTACTCGGGAGGCTGAGGCAGGAGAATGGCGTGAACCCAGGAGGTGGAGCTTGCAGTGATCAGAGATTGTGCCACTGCACTCCATCCTGGGTGACAGAGCGAGACTCTGTCTCAAAAAAAAAAAAAAAGAATAATTACATCAGAACCAGAGAAGACCTGGTGCTTTCTACTGGCTTTTAGATTTATGACTATCACAAAATTCTTAGGATTCACCTTTCTGTTTTAAAGGTTGATAGACTGGATGCAGCTATGGTAATCTGCCTCAGGAAAGTGCCGGACTGTTGTTTGCAAGCTTGTTAAGTGAGCAAAACTTGGGAAGATTTCAAGGTAAGAGTTATAACTTCGTAAGTTAGTGATGCAATAAGAAATGCAAATGCAAACTTCAAAAAAATATGATATAGGTACTCTTTAAGCTGAGTAAGTTGCTCTGTTGCTTTATCTGAAAAAAGATAAAATTACAGTGTGTTCTCCAGAATTCACCTACTTAACTTACATTCTTTCAGTTACTTCACCATTTCTGTGATGTAATAAATAGGAAGGTGCTATTTTGCCCATTTTAGTAACAATAATACAGGAAAGAATTCTTTTTTTAATTGACACATTGTAATTGTTTTTTGGGTTTTTTTTTTAAATTTTCATTGTAATTGCTGGCTTTTTGTATGTTTAGTTATTCTGGTGGCCAGGGATTTGCTTTACTGCTTCTTTGGGTCTTTGAGAATTCTTTTGTGCACACACAGACACACACATACACATATATGTAATATGTAATTGTACATATTCTGGGTTATAGTTTGGTGTTTCCATACAAACAAATGTTGTATACTGATCAAATCAGGGTACTTAGCATATCTCTCACCTTGTGCTGTTTTGTGATATACAATATCTTATTGTTAACAGCAACCCTACTGTGCAATAAAACACCAGAACTTATTCTTCCAATCTAATTGTCACTTTATACCTGTTGACAGCCTCTCCCTCTCCTCCTTTCCCCTCTCCCCTTTCTAGTCTCAGATAACCACTCTTCTCTTTGCTTGTGGGATATAAACTCTTACTTTAAAAAAATTAGATTCCACAGATCATACAGTATTTATCTTTCTGTGTCTGGCTTATTTCACTTAACATAATGTCCTCCAGGTTTAACCATATTTTCACAAATGGCAAGATTTCATGCTTTTTTACAGCTGTATAATATTCTGTTATCCATATGTACCACATTTTCTCTTTTTTTTCCTTTTTCTTTTCTTTTTTTTTTTTGAGACTGAGTCTCACTCTGTCCCCCAGGCTGGAGTGCGGTGATGCAATGTCAGCTCACTGCAACCTCTGCCTCCCAGGTTCAAGCGATTCTTCTGCCTCAGCCTCCCAAGTAGCTGGGATTACAGGCACCTGCCATGCCTGGCTATTTTTGTATTTTTAGTAGAGACAGGATTTCACCATATTACTCAGGCTGGTCTCAAACTCCTGACCTCAAATGACCCACCCACCTCAGTCTCCCAAAGTGCTGGGATTACAGGCATGAGCCACCGTTCCCAGCCTCACATTTTCTTTATTCATTCATTCACTGTTAGATATTTGGGTTGATTCCATAACTTGGTTATTGTAAATAGTGCTGCAATAAACATAGGAGGGCAGATACCACTTCAATGTAACTGACTTCATTTCCTTTGAATACATAGCCACTAGTGGGACTTCTATTTTTAATGTTTTGAGGTAAAAATTTTCAACAAAGGTGCAAAGAACACACATTGGGAAAAAGTCTCTTAAATAAATGGTGCTGGGAAAATTGGAAAGTCACGTGCAGAAGAATAAGACTAGACCCTGTCTCCACCATATACACAAATCAACTCAAAATGGATTAAAGACTATCTTCCATAGCTGCTGTACTAATTTGTAATTCCACCAAAAATGTGTGAGTGTTGTCTTTTCTCCATATCCTTGCCAACACTTGTTTTCTTTTGTCTTTTTTTTTTTTTTTTTTTTTTTTTTTTTAAAGGCAGAGTCTCACTGTGTCACTCAGGCTGCAGTGCAGTGGTGCAATCTTGGCTTATTGCAACCTCTGCTTCCTGGGTTCAAGCAATTCTCCTGTCTCAGCCTCCCGAGTAGCTGAAACTATAGGCAGGTGCCACCATACCTGGCTAATTTTTGTATTTTTAGTAGAGACGGGGTTACACTGTGTTGGCCAGGCTGGCCTTGAATTCCTGACCTCAAATGATCCACCTGCCTCAGCCTCCCAAAGTGCTGGGATTATAGGCATGAGCCACCATGCCCCAGCCTGTTTGTTAATAGCCATTCTAACTAGAGTGAGGTGATACCTCATTGTAATTTGGATTTGCATTTGCCTAATGATTAGTGATGTTGAGCATTTTTTCATGTACCTGTTGGCCATTTGTATGTCTTCTTTTGAGAAATGCCTATTAAGGTCTTTTGCCCACTTTTAAATCAAGATAATTTGTTTTTCATTGTTGAATTAAGTTATTTATATATTCTTCAGATATTAACTCCTTGTGAGATGTATAGTTTGCTTATATTTTCTTCCATTTTGTAGATTGTCTCTTCATTTTGTTACTTGCTTCCTTTTTATGTACAAAAGCTTTTCAGTTTGATATAATCCCATTGGTCTATTTTTTGCTTTTGTTGTCTATGCTTTGAGATCTTATTTTAAAAACCCTTGCCCAATCCGATGTTGTAAAGCATTTCCCTTATGTTTTCTTTTAGTAATTTCATAGTTTCAAGTTTTGTATTTAAGTCTTTAATCCATTTTGAGTTGATTTGTGTATATGATGGAGACAGGGTCTAGTCTTCGGCTTCTGCATGTAACTTCCAGTTTTCCCAGTACCATTTATTGAAGAAACTGTCTTTTTCCCAGTGTGTTTTCTTGGCACCTTTGTCGCAAAACAGTTGGCCATAGATGCATGAATTTATTTCTGGGTTTTTTATTCTGTTCCATTGGTCTCTGTGTTTGTGTTTATGCCAATACCATGCTGCTTTGGTTACTATACCCTTGTAGTATATTTTGCAGTCAAGTACTGTGATGCCTCAGCTTTGTTATTTTTGCTCAGGATTTATTTGCCTGTTTGAGTCTTTTGTGGCTCCATATGATTTGTTTGTTGTTGTTGTTGTTGTTGTTGTTGTTGTTGTTTTGAGATGGAGTTTCACTCTTGTTGCCTAGACTGGAGTGCAATGGCACAATCTCGTCTCTCCGCAACCTCCGCCTCCTAGGTTTAAGCGATTCTCCTGCCTCACCCTCCCAAGTAGCTGGGATTACAGGCATGTGCCACCACGCCTGGCTAATTTTGTATTTTTATTAGAGATGGGGTTTCTCCATGTTGGTCAGGCTGGTCTCGAACTCCCGACCTCAGGTGATCCCCCCTCCTTGACCTCCCAAAGTGCTGGGATTACAGAGTGAGCCACCGCGCCCGGCTGTCTTTTTTATTTCTGTGAAATATATCATAGGTATTAGATAGAGACTATAGTTTGTAGATCACTTTGGGTAGTATGGGTGTTTCAACAATATTAATTCTCCCATGAACATGAAATGTCTTTCCATTCCTTTGTGTCTTCTTTAGTTTCTTTCATCAAGGTTTTATAGTTTTCAGTTTAGAGATCTTTAACCTCCTTGGTTAAGTTTATTCTTAAGTATCTTATTTTTGTGTAGCTATTGTAAATGGAATTATCTTCCTGATTTCTTTTAGGAAAGGATTCTTTTTAAACATAGTATTTTGTCATTAAGAATACTGCGCCCCCCCATAATATATAATAATTTAATAGGGAATATGGAAAATGTGATTTGCTTTTGAACCATATTTGAAGAAAGGGTTTGCTAAGCACATACCTGGAGTAAAGAAGATAATGTCAATCCTAAAAACTTTTTTTTTTAAAGTTGAGAGCCCTCTTATTCAGAGTATCATCATCTAATTTCAGGTTATATGTCAGGTGTAGTCCTCCTGCTTTCAAAGGCCTGTGTCTCGATGTAGGGTGAATTTTGCCATTCTTTAAAGAAAGACTAACTCAGTATTCGTGAGATGCACTCTAAGCTCCTCCCTTGACCTCCCCATTTCTCTTCAGCTCTCCTTGCTCTGTTTTGACCTATCACTTATCTTACCAGCCTGCACCAGTTTAGTATCCTAATCAGTTACTTCCTTGGCACTCTACTGACATGACATGACGCGGTCAAAATAGTTTGCTAGAAAACAAAATGTTTGCAATAAAATTTCTTCAACATGACAAATGAGTCAAAATTATTGTTTCCAACTGCTGGTTTTTTGTATGTTTAGTTATTCTGGTGGCCAGGGATTTACTTTACTGCTTCTCTAGGTCTTTGAGAATTTTTTTGTGTGGACACAGACACACACATACACATATATATGTTTCTTAAGGAATCATATTGTACATACTGTTTTTTTTCCACTGAGACGGAATCTCACTCTGTCGCCCAGGCTGGAGAGGAGTGGTGCGACCTCGGCGCACTGAAACCTCCACCTTCTGGGTTCAAGCGATTCTCCTGCCTCAGCCTCCTGAGTAGCTAGGCTTACAGGGGTGCACCACCATACCTGACTGATTTCTGTATTTTTAGGTTTCACCATGTTGGTCAGGCTGGTCTCAAACTCCTGACCTCAGATCCACCCGCCTTGGCCTTCCAGATTGCTGGGATTATAGGCGTGAGCCACCACGCCTGGCCGCTGTTTACTACTTTTTAAATATTTGCAGGCTGGGTGTGGTGGCTCATGCCTGTAATCCCAGCACTTTGGTAGGCTGAGGCAGGTGGATCATGAGGTCAAGAGTAAAAATATAAAAATTAGCCGGGTATGGTGGCAGGTGCCTGTAATCCCAGTAATCCCAGTACTCGGGAGGCTGAGGCAGAGAATTGCTTGAACCTGGGAGGTGGAGGTTGCAGTGAGCCGAGATCGTGCCACACTGCACTCCAGCCTGGGCGACAGCAAGCCTTTGTCTCAAAAAA
>NW_016804657.1:3325369-3339366 GCF_001698545.2 Rhinopithecus bieti
TATATATATATATTTGCAATGGCTTGATAATATGAGACATTTACATTGCTTCTTAATAATCATCTAAGAATTAATTTAGATTAAAAAGCACAAAAGTTTGAAACATACCTAAAATTTTATGAAAATCTGACAGTACTGCTTTAAAACTTTAAAGGTGGCAAAACAATCCATATGGAAAACAAGCAGCTGAGAATATTCCTTTTTGACCTGTTTATCTTCAAATTCAATTTGTTTTCAACCGGATTACTTGAGGCTCAATCTACGTCATTCTAATTCCCACTCTGGTCTGATATGGCTTGACTCCTGCTCCTTGTCTTTGCTAGCCCAGGAGGATAGTTTTGACCTGTGCTCTTTGTAACCTACATCGTCGCTGTTTAGGATCTTTTCTAGGAAGCATTCTTTCTAGAGATGGTCCTATGTATTTGCCAGATCTGTTTTCTTCCTTGACCCCTAGCTACTAAAAGTCCTAACCATGAGTACCTTCCCTGCCTCCCTTCTTTCCTCCCTCCCTTCCCTCCTTTCTTCTTTCCATCTCTAGTAAAGTATTTTAGGCAAATGGGATGGGGAGTTCAATAATAACAATAGTAAATTGATGACAGCCAAGATTTCTGGAATACTTACCATATGCTAAGCATTGCTGTAAGCACTTCAGATGTAGTAACACTCATTAATTCCTCACAAAAATGCTATAAACTAGGAACTGTTACAATCCCCATTTTATAGACATATACAGATAGAGAGAGGTTAAGTAACGTCCCTAAGGTCACATAATCAGTATTGTCTCGAGTCATCAGAAAGTAGTCATCATGGCCAGGCACAGTGGCTCACACCTGTAATCCCAGCACTTTGGGAGGTCAAGGCGGATGGATCATGAGGTCGGGAGTTTGAGAACAGCCTGGCCAACATAGTGAAACCTTGTCTCTACTAAAAATACAAAAATTAGCCAGATGTGGTGGCAGGCGCCTATAGTCCCAGATACTTGGGAGGCTGAGGCAGGAGAATGACTTGAACCTGGGAGGTGAAGGTTTACAGTGAGCTGAGACCGGGCCATTGCACTCCAGCCTTGGCAACAGAGCAAGACTCTGCCTGAAAAAGAAAAAAAGTAGTCATCATTTAGTTTTCACCAAAAATACACAAGTAGAAATTGTCATTTGTAACTATTAATACCATAGGAGACTAATCAATAGAATTTAAGGCCATCTTGACTTAGAAAAACCCTGTTTTGGTTTCCTTTTATGTTAATAGAGTGAAACAACCATTATGAAAGCATGTGCCATGAAAGCTGCCATTGAAACCAGAGCTTCACCACAGAGAACTACCCCCTGCTTATCTGAATTTGGGGTAGTTATCAGTCTCTAGTCAGCTAAGTTGGGGACAAAGATGATGGGACATGGTTTTGTTAGCAGCTTAAATTTTTTTTTTTTTTTTTTTTTTTTTTTTTTGAGATGGAGTTTCACTGTTTCACCCAAGCTGGAGTGAAGTGGCGTGATCTCAGCTCACTGCAACCTCCGCCCCCTGGGTTCAAGCAATTCTCCTGCATCAGCCTCCAAAGTAGCTGGGATTACAGGCATGTGCCACCACACCAGGCTAATTTTTGTATGTTTAGTAGAGATGGGGTTTCACCGTGTTGGCCAGGCTAGTCTCGAACTTCTGACCTCAGGTGATCCACCCACCTCAGCCTCCCAAAGTGCTGGAATTACGGGTGTGAGCCACCACGCCCAGCCAACTAACAGCTTAATTTTAAGGTCACCTATTTCTAGGAAGTTCTGGGTGTCCTGGTCCCCATATTCCATGCTATAAGATCATTCAGTGTGAGAACCTGGACTTTAAAGCCCTAACCCAAAGCAGCAGCAGATAGTTGGAATTACTGGACGACTGCACATCAAGCCTACTGTGACTCAGCCAAGGGGTGCATGCAGTGTAGGAGGCCTCTAACATCACAGTGACTGTCTTTGTGTATATATCTGCCTGGGGATCCAGACCTGGGTGTTCTACCTGTACCTTCATACTGCTGCACTGGTGAGCAAGATGAGGCTTAAATAAAGCATACAATTCAATTTGTGGTTACCTCTGAGAACCCCAAATCTGCCATGGATCTCTGCACCACACAACACCTGTGACACCTGTGCCAAGGTGAGGTGCAGTAGCTACCACACCTACTTCTGAGCTGCCTATTAGAGTGACGCCTTCCTCCCTACCCTCCCTCTGTCTTACCTTTTGCACAAATCATGGGCTCAGATGTTATACCTGTTATTGCACTCTGATATGATTATTTTATTTGTTTTTTTGCAGTCATGGAATAAGGCCATACCCTGTGGGTAGGGTATAAAGGTTTCCCTCTATATGGTAGATATTATCAGTCATTATAGAAAGAGAGAATCCTCACACAAAAAAACTTGGAACATGGAACAGATGGAAGGTGGCACTTCTGGATATGCCTTTTTACATCTGAACTTGGAAGAGTTAAGAATTGTTGAAGGCCCTTCTCACTGATCAGGGGAAATAGCTTCTGTCACAGAGCTGCCTACTCCAGGAGAACCAAAAATGAAAGCAAACACTCATATTTTGTAAGTCTGTTCCCTGAACTTCTGTCAATCAAGTTTAATCTAAATCAAGGATTCAAACTGAGAAGCATTTAAGGACCAAGAAAAAGTTAATTAGCCCAGTATAAGTCAATAAGAAATGGTAAGCAGTATGGGGGAAAGGAGTGCCATACCCTTCTAGGCATCCAAATTCAAGCATTTACAATGTACTACATGAAGCATTACCCTATACAGCACTAATAACAGCACAAACTTGCTTGACATTTCTACATAATACATTATTCATTAATTCAGAAGAAAAATCGAATTCTTAAAACTCCTAACTTTATTTTTTATTAATATAAAGGAGGAACCAACAACAGCAAAAAATTGTGTGGGAGTTAGAAAATAAGGACTAGGCGGCCGGGCACGGTGGCTCACGCCTGTAATCCCAGCACTTTGGGAGCCCAAGGCAGGCGGATCACGAGGTCAGGAGATCGAGACCATCCTCGCTAACACAGTGAAACCCCGTCTCTACTAAAAAATAGAAAAAATTAGCTGGGCATGGTGGCGGGCGCCTATGGTCCCAGCTACTCTGGAGGCTGAGGCAGGAGAATGGCATGAACCCGGGAGGCAGAGCTTGCGGTGAGCCGAGATCTTGCCACTGCACTCCAGCCTGGGAGACAGAGCAAGACTCTGTCTCAAAAAAAGAAAAAAAAAGAAAAGAAGGACTAAGCAGGCAGATGTGGGGTGGGGCCAACAAAACGTGGCAGCCAGCAGACCAGTCTGTTTCACCATGGTCTCTGCTGCAGTATTTAAGAAATAGGTAGAGCCGGCTAGGCGTGGTGGTTCACGCCTGTAATCCCAGCACTTTGGGAGGCCGAGGCCTGTGGATCATCTCAGGTCGGGAGTTTGAGACCAGCCTGACCAACTTGGAGAAACCTCGTCTCTACTAAAAATACAAAATTAGCCAGGCGTGGTGGCACATACTTGTAATCCCACCTACTTGGGAGGCTGAGGCAGGAGAATCGCTTGAACCCAGGAGGCAGAGGTTATGGTGAGCCGAGATTGCGCCATTGCCCTCCAGCCTGGGCAAGAAGAGTGAAACTCCCCATCTCAAAAACAAACAAACAAAGAAATAGGTAGAACTGGGTGTGGTGGCTCATGCCTGTAATCCCAGCACTTCAGGAGGCTGAGGTGGGCTGATCACTTGAGGTCAAGAGTTTGAAACTAGCCTGGCCAACATGGTGAAACCCCGTCTCTGCTAAAAAAAAAAAAAATGCAGAAATTAGTCAAGCATGGTGGCAGGCACCTGTAATCCCAGCTGCTTGGGAGGGTGAGGCAAGAGAATCGCTTGAACCCCAGAGGCAGAGGTTGCAGTGAGCTGAGATTGCATCACTGCAGTCCAGCAACAGAGTAAGACTCCATCTCAAAAAAAAAAGGTAAAAAGCAGAATGCTTCCTCCGGTGATTTATGAAAGGTCAGGGTGATTTATGAAAGATCCCCAAGGAAAAGTTGAATATCAGAATGAGGGTCATTTTCGCAGTCCCATCCCTGTATGGAGACACTCCTTTCATTATTACCTTTGGCAGATGAGGGTTTGAGTTTAAGAGACCTGATGGATTTCCATACAACTTCATAATTTCCCCCCATCTAAGACCCATGCTTCCATTTTTGTCACCATGGCCACAGCGGCTGAAATGGCTCACTAAACAGCCTTCATCCCCACACTGCACCACTAAATGGACAAGTTCTTTTTTCTCTAGTGTCTTAAATTCATGGCCTCAGTCTGAGGCCTTTAGTTTTATACTGCTTTGAGAGAGTCCTCTTTAAAGTCTTAGAGATATACATATACCTCTTACTGTTTACCACCTCTAATTTAATAGCAAGAAAGAAACTGGAAATCTTGTAGGAATATTCTCTGTTCTTTTTTTTTTTTTTTTTCAGATGAAGTCTCACTCTTGTCCACAGGCTGGAGTGTAATGGTGCGATCTTAGAATCTTGGTTCACTGCAACCTCCGCCTCCCGGGTTCAAGTGATTCTCCTGCCTCAGCCTCCCCAGTAGCTAGGATTATAGTTGCCTGCCAACACGCCTGGCTAATTTTTGTATTTTTAGTAGAGACGAGGTTTCACCATGTTGGCCAGGCTGGTCTCGAACACCTGACCTCAGGTTATCTGCCCACCTCAGTCTCCCAAAGTGCTGGGATTACAAGTGTGAGCCACTGCACCTGGCCAAGGAATACTCTGTTCTATGCTACCTACTAGGACAGCTAGTCTACTTAGTTATCCCCAAAACCAAAAGGATAGTAACTCAACAAGCTCAGAATACACCATTCTGCTTGCAGCCATGGTTTTCACCACTACCCCATTTCCGCCTGTACACATAGCTCATTACCTTGCCGCATGTACACTTGCTATAGTCACAGCAGGAACTGGAATCTGGAGATGTTACATGCCACACAAGAGGTCAATGAGAAGCACAAAACCAAACATTGCAAATGGGTAACATATCAGTGTGGCCATCCAAGCAGAGGATTAGGTATGGCCTTCATCTCATGTTCCCATTAGGCTCAGATGAGCTAGATAATGGAGTTTTGCTCCTGTTTCCTATTCAAAGATTAGTCAACCTGGGAGCTTTCTAATTCTATTATATGTATTTCATTTGTTTCACTAGTTACTCATTTGATCAACCTAGGGAAGACCATAACATGAATGAAACACAGCCCAAGTATGCTTTAACCATAATATGGGATTGCATAATTCAGGCTACCAAGACCATTTAACAGAATCCAGGGGAATGAGGGAAGTGTGGACTACAGGAGTTAGTGGGGGAATTCTCAGTCACTGCAACCATGCTTCTAAACAAAGGCCTTCACCAAGAACCTAGGGCAATCTCATTCCATCTGCCAGAACTTATAGGGGTATCACTAAATTATGCTTAGTCAAAATTGGGTAATTTGTAGTTTATAAATACTATAAAACTTATATTTAGGCCGGGCGCGGTGGCTCATGCATGTAATCCCAGCACTTTGGGAGGCCGAGGCGGGCAGATCAAGAGGTCAGGAGATCGAGACCTTCCTGGCTAACACAGTGAAACCCCGTCTCTACTAAAAATGCAAAAAATTAGCCGGGCATGGCGGCGGGCGCCTGTAGTCCCAGCTACTTGGGAGGCTGAGGCAGGAGAATGGCGTGAACCCGGGGGGTGGAGCTTGCAGTGAGCCGAGATTGCGCCACTGCACTCCAGCCTGGGCGACTGAGCGAGACTCCGTCTCAAAAAAAAAAAAAGACTGATATTTAAATCTAGGTCTACTTAATTCTTAGCTTCTGTTCTTAAGTGCTGGATTATTTTCATTCATTTGTTTTGTTCAAAATCTTGACGTTATAGAAAAGGATGGGAATGAGGAGAATGATGAGGCAGGAAAATGCAGAACTGCTTCATAGTTCCAATGCTGAACCTTTCTACATGCTGTTTCTTCTTCATATAAAGCACTTCTTGGCCAGGTGTGGTGGCTTACACCTATAGTCCCAGCTCTTGGTGGGCAGGTCACTTGAGGTCAGGAGTTCGAGACTAGCATGGCCAACATGGTGAAACCCAATCTCTACTAAAAATACAAAAAAATTAGCCAGGTGTGGTAGCGTGCCTGTAGTCCCAGCTACTTGGGAGGCTGAGGGAGGAGAATCGTTTGAACTGGGGAGGCAGAGGTTGCAGTGAGCCGAGATCATGCCACTTCATTCTAGCCTGGGTGACAGAGAGAGACTCCACCTCAAAAACAATAAACAAACAAAAAGCCCTTCTTCCTTCCACTTGGTAAACTGTGTACAGAATAATATGGAGATGGAAGAGAGGCAGGTAGATTAACGGGGAGCAGTTTTAGTAATTGTATGATTCAGACATCTTCTTAATTCAGCTTTCCTGCTAGTTAATGTAAATTAATAAGGTTTCTGCTGGGCACGGTGGCTCACGTCTGTAATCCCAGCATTTTGGGAGGCCGAGGCGGGTGGATCACGAGGTCAGGGGACTGAGACCATCCTGACTAACACAGTGAAAACCCATCTCTACTAAAAATACAAAAAAATTAGCCGGGCGTGGTAGGGGGAGCCTGTATTCCCAGCTACTTGGGAGGCTGAGGCAGGAGAATGGCATGAACCCAGGAGGCGGAGCTTGCAGTGAGCCAAGATTGGGCCACTGCACTCCAGCCTGAGCAATAGAGCAAGACCCTGTCTCAAAAAAAATTTAATAAGATTTCATAATTATTATATTTACCAACCAGGTTCTTTCTACATAATTATTGTTTACCTTCTAATAAATTACTTAGAAAGGCCACCTACAAATCCAAATTATATGCAAAATGTTTCATTTCCTATTTCCTTCCCAGGGACGCATAATTATTTTGGAAAAATCATTGGCAGCCGGGCATTGTGGCTCATGCCTGTAATTGCAGCACTCTGGGAGGCCAAGGCAGGCGGATCCACCTGAGGTCAGGAGTTCAAAATCAGCCTGGCCAACATGGTAAAACCCCATCCTTACTAAAAACACAAAAATTAGCTGGGCTTTGTGGTGCACACCTATAGTCCCAGCTATTCAGAAGACTGAGGCAGGAGAATCATTTGAACCCAGGAGGCAGAGATTGCAGTGAGCCGAGATGGTGCCACTGTACTCCAGCCTAGGAGACACAGCCAGACTGTCTCTCAGGAAAAAAAAAAAAAAAAAATCACTGGCTTGTAAGTTAAAATCTTTATCTTGCTCTACCTTCTCTAGAATACCTACATCTCTTTTTTTTCTTTTTTTTTTTTTTTTGAGAGGGAGTCTTGGTCTGTCGCCCAGGCTAGAGCGCAGTGGCACGATCTCGGTTCACTGCAAGCTCCGCCTTCCGGGTTCACGCCATTCTCCTGCCTCAGCCTCCCAAGTAGCTGGGACTACAGGCACCCGCCACCACCCCCAGCTAATGTTTTGTAGTTTTAGTAGAGACAGGGTTTCACCCTGTTAGCCAGGATGGCCTCGATCTCCCGACCTTGTGATCCATCCGCCTCGGCCTCCCAAAGTGCTGGGATTACAGGCATGAGCCACAGTGCCTGGTCATTCTTATTTTTTTTTAACATTATATATTCACAAACTTTACCAATTCATGGAAAGGATTCCTTTAGGATATTGGTGGATCTCTTGAAGCACTAAGAACCTCAAGCAAAATGTATGCAGTCTTTGTACTTTAAAATAAAGTATTGGCCAGGAACTGTGGCTCACGCCTGTAATCCCAGCACGTTGGGAGGCCAAGGCAGGCGGATCACAAGGTCAGGAGATCAAGACCATCCTGGCTAACACGGTGAAACCCCATCTCTACTAAAATACAAAAAATTAGCCAGGCGTGGTGGCAGGCACCTGTAGTCCCAGCTACTCAAGAGGCTGAGGCAGGAGAATGGCGTGAACCTGGGAGGCAGAGCTTGCAGTGAGCCAGGATCGTGCAACTACGCCCCAGCCTGGGAAACAGAGCTAGACTCCATCTAAAAAAAAAAAAAAAAATTAAAGTATTTCAACCAGGAGCAGTGGCTCATGCTTGTAGTCCCAGAACTTTGGGAGGCCAAGGCAGGATGATTGCTTGAGCCCTGGAGTTTCAGACTAGTCTGGCCAACATAGCCAGACCCCATTTCTAAAAAAAAAAAAAAAAATTAGCTGGATGTGGTGGTACACACCTGTAGTATCTGCTTTGGGAGGCCCAGATGGGAAGATTGCTTGAGCTCAGGAGGTTGAGGCTGCAATGAGCTATGATCATACCACTGCACTCCAGCCTGGGTGACAGAACAAGACCCTGTCTCAAAAAACAATCTATTTAATAGATAAACATTCAGGCATTCCAAATTCCTACTGTGTTGTCTACTATTAGGAATACATGCTGGCTGAGGCAGGAGTTCAAGACCAGCCTGGCCAACATGGTGAAACCTCATATCTTCTAAAATACAAAAATTAGCTGGGCATGGTGGTGGGTACCTGTAATCCCAGTTACTCAGGAGGCTGAGGCAGGAGAATGTCTTGAACCCAGGAGGCGGAGATTGCAGTGAGCCGAGATCTCGCCATTGCACTCCAGCCTGGAAGACAGAGTAAGACTCCGTCTCCAAAAATAATAATAATAATAATAATCTGTGGAATTTAACATTCCTTTAAACTTAAAAAATAAGAAAAAGTAAATTAAAAAAAAAAAAAAAAAATGCATGCTGGGGTCTGCTCAGTGATTCACAAGGCAGGAGATCTCTTGAGCCAAGGAGTTTGAGACCAACCTGGGCAAAGTGGCAAGACCCTGTCTCTACAAAAAAAATTAAAAATTAGCAGGGCATAGTGGCACACTTCTGTAGTCCTAGCTACTTGGGAGGCTGAGGCAGGAGAGTCATTTGGGCTCATGAGTTTGAGGTTATACTGAGCTTTGATCACACCACTGCACTCCAGCCTGGGCAACAGAGTAAGACCTTATTTCAAGAAAACAAACAAACAAAGAATTCAGGGCTGAGCGGTGTGGCTCACACCTGTAATCCCAGCACCTTGGGAGGCCAAGGCAGGCAGATCGCTTGAGGTTAGGAGTTTAAGACCAGCCTGGCCAACATAGTGAAACCTTGTCTCTACTAAAATTACAAAAATTAGCTGGGTGTGGTGGCAGGCGCCTTTAATCCCAGCTACTTTGGTGGCTGAGGAAGGAGAATCACTTGAGCCCAAGAGGCGGAGGTTGCAGTGAGCCAGTATTGTGACACTACAGCCTGGACAACAGAGCAAGACTCTGTCTGAAAAAAAAAGTTCAGGTCAGAGGATCCCTTGAGGCCAGGAGTTCAAGACCAGCCTGGGCAATGTAGCAAGACCTTGTCTCAAAAAAAAAAGAATGCAAAAGTCATAGAACCTTTTCCTAGGAGAGAATGCTAGGAGGAAGGAGGGAAACAGTATATTTTAAGGTAAATAAGAAAGGCCTAGTGCCCCATGGATAGATTTTTCTATCTACATATTGGAGATAAGTTTAAATTTTGTGGTGTTTGGGTATTACTTCCTGCCAATGTGAAAAGTTAACCTTTCTAAGACAATCTCTACTAATAATCAGGACTTTTCAAGATTTTGCCTACTCCTTTCAAAGAGACTGCAAAACAATTTTAACTCACTAAAGAATGTTTTCACCTCTTGATTGTCCAGTAGAAGTGTAGTACAGTTCTTTTTTTTATCTGTCCTTCCTTTGTTTTTATAGACTGGAAAGTATCCAGAAATAAAGGCATTCAGAAATGGAGGCACACATAGATGAAGGCAAAGGACATTCCTATGAAGGCAGGTCTGTAGGCAGCTGGTTATTTGTTTTTCTCTTGGCCTCTCTTGGCATTCTACCTTCATCTGGAAAAAAAATTAAAAAGGAGGATACTTTACAGGCCCTGCCTCAAGTATCTGACTTCCCTGGAAACTTGATTTTCACATTCAAAATATATGGGGAGTTTGGTTCAGTTAAATTTTATCACACCAGAATTGTTGAAAAGCAATAAATTATTACTGTATAACTGGTGCCTGTTTGTTATCTTAGGTATTGTTATTTCTGTTTTTAACTCATTTGGAAAACCATAGACTATAAACTTTTCTCAACCTTCGATGCAGAGCTCCAACCGAACTAGCAAAGGACATTTCCTCAAAGAAAGAGTATTTTTTTCTGTAACAATTTAACTTTCTGTCTTTCATTCTTCAAAATGTATCACTATAAATTTCCTATAAAAAGCTGTTTCTTCTCTTGGTATCATACAGATTGATTTGTATAGATGTATATGTATGGCTATTAAATATTTGTTGGTATAAAATGGTGAGTGTCAGTATAATAATGATGATAACAAATAGCAGCTAACATTTATAGCACTTACGCTGTGCCAGGCACTGTTGTAAGCATTTTACATAGAGTTGCTCAATCTAAAACCACTTTTACCTGGTTGTCTTTATTTAGCAAAACTCTTTAAGAATCTATGCTGCAATAAATTCTGCAACTCGGCCTTTACCTTCCCAACAAAAATAACTAGAATTCCAGTGTTTTCTCTTTATCAGTTTGTCTCCAGGAAGCTGTCAACATTTTAGAACCATGCTAGTCCCCAAGACTTGATCTGAATATACAATAGGTAGCTGCATTGCCTATCTTAGGACATAGACCAGTAAACAAAACCAAAGGTAACTTTGCACGTAGTATAAGCCATTGATGTTAGCTTCACTGAAGTAGGAGAGGCAGTAAAAATGTTGACTTGAAGTCTGCTCTACCTTTCACCATCTTTCAGAAAAATATTGATCAGGACTAGCCTCCTCAGCAAATGTAGGCATATATAAAAATATACTTCTTCATCCTTTATGATGTAATAAAGACTAATGGCTTAAACTTAGAAATCTAACAAAGTGACAAGTTTTTTTCTCCCAATTCAGACCTATTTCTGTTCTTGAAAAGACATTTAAGCCGGGCGCAGTGGCTCACGCCTGTAATCCCCACACTTTGGGAGGCCAAGGTGGGCAAATCACAAGGTCAGGAGGTTGAGACTAGCCTGGGCAACATGGTGAAACCCCATCTCTTTTTTTTTTTTTCTTTTTTTTTTTGAGATGGAGTCTGGCTCTATCGCCCAGGCTGGAGTGCAGTGGCACTATCTCCACTCACTGCAAGCTCCGCCTCCCAGGTTCACGCCATTCTCCTGCCTCAGCCTCCTGAGTAGCTGGGACTACAGGCGCCTGCCACCGTGCCCGGCTAATTTTGTATTTTAGTAGAGATGGGGTTTCACCATGTTAGCCAGGATGGTCTCGCTCTCCTGACCTTGTGATCCGCCCATCTCAGCCTCCCAAAGTGCTAGGATTACAGGTGTGAGCCACCGTGCCCAGCTGAAACCCCATCTCTACTAAAAAACACAAAAAATTAGCTGGGCGTCATAGCAGGTACTTGTAATCCCAGCTACTTGGAAGGCTGAGGCAGGAAAATCGCTTGAAGCCAGGAGGTGGAGGTTGTAGTGAGCCGAGATTGGGTCACTGTACTCCAACCTGGGTGACAGAGTGAGACTGTCTCAAAGAAAAAAAAAAAGACATTAAGTCTCATACAATTATGAAATTTCACGATTCCAGAAGGCTTTAGTAATCAAAATACAGATTTAAGACACTTACTCAGTCATTTCACTTAATTCAGCCATCTATTCATTTATTCATTGATTCCATCTTTATTGAATACCTACTATGTGCAGTGCAGTTACTCCAATCTTATCCAACATTGAACTACTAGCTAGTAAGATTTTTGTAATTCTATTTTTAAATTATTCCTTTACATGGGACAAAATTCAAAAGGTATAATATACAATGAAAAGGAAATCTCGTGCTGGGCACGGTGGCTCATGCCTGTAATCCCAGCACTTTGGGAGGCCAAGGCAGGCGGATCACCTGAGGTCAGGAGTTCGAGACCAGCCTGACCAACATGGAAAAACCCTGTCTCTACTAAAAAAATATAAAATTAGCCAGGTGTGGTGGCACATGCCTATAATCCCAGCTACTAGGGAGGCTGAAGCAGGAGAATCACTTGAACCGGGGAGGCAGAGGTTGCGGTGAGCCAAGATGGTGCCATTACACTCCAGCCTGGGAAACAAGAGCAAAACTCTGTCTAGAAAAAAAAAAAAAGGAAATCTTGCACCCCAGTTCCCCAGTCATTCACCTCACCTCCTCAAACAAAAAACAAGAAAAAGAACAATTAGGCCAGGCTTGGTGGCTCACACCTGTAATCCCAGCACTTTGGGAGGTCAAGTGGGCAGATCACAAGGTCAGGAGTTCGAGACCAGCCTGACCAACATGGTAAAACCCCGTCTCTACTAAAAATACAAAAATAGCTGGGCATGGTGGCGTGCACCTGTAATCCCAGCTACTCAGGAGGCTGAGGCAGGAGAATCGTTTGAATCTAGGAGGCAGAGGTTGCAGTGAGCCGAGATTGGATCACTGCACTCCAGCCCGGGCAACAGAATAAGACTGTCTCAAAAAAAAAAAAAAATTAAAAGAGTTATAATAAATACAGGCTTAGAAAAGAATAAAGTCTCACAACAAGGTAAAGGGGCAATAAATTGTGTGAAGATGTGCATTGTTATTTCACACATGGCTAACATGTTACAAGTTATTCTTTTGAATGGTCAGCTATCAACAATAACATGCTTAGCCAGTAAGTCAGAGCCCAGCCAGGGGGTTCTGTAGGTTTCCAGTTTTTCTGGATTGGTTTTTCTTCTAAGGGCTAAAAGGTTCTAATGAAGGTATCCACTTCCAAAGTATTTACCTTTTACTTACCTAGCTAGTAAGCCAGTGTTATCTGATGAGTCAAATTCTAGGGATATGCAAGTGAATGTAAATACTTTTTCCTGCCACCACAATTTTGATATTCAAATCCTAGTAGTTTTACATTTAAAAATATAATATTGGCCAGGCGCAGTTGCTCATGCCTGTAAGCCCAGCACTTTATGAGACTGAGGCAGGCGAATCACTTGAGGTCAGGAGTTCAAGACCAGCCTGGCCAACATGGTGAAACTCCGTCTCTACTAAAAATACATACAAAAAAATTAGCCAGGCGTGGTGGCAAGCACCTGTAATCTCAGCTATTTGGGAGGCTGAGGCAGAAGAATCACTTAAACCCCGGAGGCGGAGGTTGCCTTGAGCAGAGATTGCGCCACTGCACTCCAGCCTGGGCAACACAGTGAGACTCCGCCTCAAAAAAAAAAAAAAGTAATACTGTCAATGTGCTTATGTTCTTCCAATTTGTCCAATATTAATCTACCGATGTTTAAGGTTTGTTAATGTTTCAATGCACAAAATTAACTAGGTATTAATCTTTTATTAAAATATTTTATTGGCCGGGTGTGGTGGCTTATGCCTATAATTCCAGCACTTTGAGAGGCCGAGGCAGGCAGATCACCTAAGGTGGGCAGTTCAAGACCAGCCTGACCAACATGGAGAAACCCCATCTCGACTAAAAATACAAAACTAGCCGGGTGTGGTGGCACATGCCTGTAATCCCAGCTACTCAGGAGGCTGAGGCAGGGGAATCGCTTGAACCCAGGAGGCAGAGGTTGTGGTGAGCCGAGATCATGCCATTGCACTCCAGCCTGGACAACAAGAGCGAGACTCCATCTCAAAAAAAAAAAAAAAAAGCAAAGCTGGGCCTGATGGCTCACGCCTCTAATCCAAGCACTTTGGGAGGCCTAGGCGGGCGGATCACAAGGTGGAGAGATAAAGACCATTCTGGCCAACATGGTGAAACCTTGTCTCTACTAAAATACAAAAAATTGGGTCGGGCGTGGTGGCTCACGCCTGTAATCCCAGCACTTTGGGAGGCCGAGGTGGACGGATCACCTGAGGTCAGGAGTTTGAGACCAGCCTGACCAACATAGTGAAAACCTGTCTTTACTAAAATGTAAAATTAGCCGGGCATGGTGGCATGCGCCTGTAATCCCGGCTATTCAGGAGGCTGAGGCAGGAGAGTC
>NW_016804657.1:3339532-3365946 GCF_001698545.2 Rhinopithecus bieti
AAAAAAAAAAAAAAAAAGCAAAGCTGGGCCTGATGGCTCACGCCTCTAATCCAAGCACTTTGGGAGGCCTAGGCGGGCGGATCACAAGGTGGAGAGATAAAGACCATTCTGGCCAACATGGTGAAACCTTGTCTCTACTAAAAATACAAAAAATTGGGTCGGGCGTGGTGGCTCACGCCTGTAATCCCAGCACTTTGGGAGGCCGAGGTGGACGGATCACCTGAGGTCAGGAGTTTGAGACCAGCCTGACCAACATAGTGAAAACCTGTCTTTACTAAAAATGTAAAAATTAGCCGGGCATGGTGGCATGCGCCTGTAATCCCGACTATTCAGGAGGCTGAGGCAGGAGAGTCACTTGAACCTGGGTGGTGGAGGTTGCAGTGAGCCGAGATCGCACCACTGCCCTCCAGCCTGGGCGACAGAGTGAGACTGCATCTCAAAAAAAAAAAAAAAAAAAAAAAATTGTCAAATTATTGACAGAAAAGACATGCTGTAGTTTGGTTGTTTATCCTCCCAAACACCATGTTGAAATTTGACCCTCTATATAAAGGCAGGGCCTAATGAGAGGTGTTTAGGTAGTAGGGGTGGATCTCTCATGCATGGCTTGCTGCTGTCCTTGTAATACTGAGTAGATTCTTGCTCTGTTAGTTCCTTCAGAGCTGGCTTGTTAAAAAGAGCCTGGCAGCTCCTCCCTGCTCTCTCTCCATGTGATCCCTGCACACACAGGCTGCCCTGCACCTTTCACTGTGAAGCAGCCTGAGGCCTTCACTAGAGGCAGATGTTGGTAACGTGCTTCTTGTACAACCTACAGAATTGTGAGCCAAATAAACCTATTTTCTTTTCTTTCTTTTTTTTTTTTTTTGAGACAGAGTCTCACTCTGTCGCCAGGCTGGGCTGCAGTGGCGCCATCTCAGCTCACTGCAACCTCCACCTCCTAGGTTCAAGCAATTCTCCTGCCTCAGCCTCCCGAGTAGCTGGGATTACAGGCACCGGCCACCATACCCGGCTAATTTTTTGTATTGTCAGTAGAGACAGGGTTTCACCATGTTGGCCAGGATGGTCTTGATCTCTGGACCTTGTGATTAGCCCACCTCAGCCTCCCAAAGTGCTGGGATTACTGGCATGAGCCACCACACCTGGCCAATAAACCTATTTTCTTTATAAATTATACAACTTCAGGTATTTCTTTTTAGCAACACAAACAGACAAAGGCAAGGTGCTCGAGAAGAGAGCCCTAACATGATTTACTGGTAGGTTTTAGATTTGAAAAGCAAAACAAAATCATAAAAGTATTCATGTACAGGCCAGAATAAAATTGTCAATGGAAGGACATTAAAATTTTGGTTTGGGACCACAATTATGGTGATTTTCTTTTCCTTCTTTTTTTTTTTTTTGAGATGGAGTCTCACTCTGTCGCCCAGGGTGGAGTGCAGTGGTGCGATCTCAGCTCACTGCTGCAACCTCTGCCTCCTGGGTTCCAGCAATTCTCCTTCCTTAGCCTCCCAAGTAGCTGGTACTACAGGCATGCGTCATCATGCCTGGCTAATTTTTTTGTATTTTTAGTAGAGGCGGGGTTTCACCATGTTGGCCAGGCTGGTCTCGAACTCCTGACCTCAAGTGATCCGCCCACCTCAGCCTCACAAAGTGCTGGGATTACAGGCGTGAGCCACTGCGCCCAGCCTAATTTTGCTTTTCAGAAAGAACTTTGAATCTCCCTCAGTCTGCAGAGCACCTTGTAAAATGCATTTCGTCAAAAATGAGGCATTTGGGGTGTCTCAAAAAGAAAAGTGGGGAAGAAATGGAAAAGTGAGCAAAGGAACGGAATAGACATTTAATGACAACAAAAAGAAAATCCACATGATCAAAACAAAATACAAAGAAATGTTCAATAATATGAAACATACATATTTGTTTGTTTTTTGAGATTGAATTTTGCTCTATTGCCCAGGCTGAAATGCAGTGGCAAGATCTTGGCTCACTGAAACCTCCACCTGCTGGTTTCAAGTGATTCTCCTGCCTCAGCCTCCCAAGTAGCTGGGATTACAGGCAACTGCCACCACGCCTGGCTAATTTTTTGTATTTTTAGTAGAGACAGGGTTTCACCATGTTGGCCACGCTGATCTTGAACTCACGACCTTAGGTGATCTACCCACCTTGGCCTCCCAAAGTGCTTGGATTATAGGCGTGAGCCACTGTGTCTGGTCTGAACATGCATATTGACAAGGGTTTCTCTAAATTATAAAACCCAGTACCTCATGGGTTTTTCACATGATATTCTGGCAACAGTTTCTTTTCTTTTTTTTTTTTTGAGACGGAGTTTCGCTCATTTCCCAGAGTGGAGTGCAATGATGCCATCTCAGCTTACTGCAGCCTCCGCCTCCGAGGTTCAAGTGATTCTCCTGACTCAGCCTCCTGAGTAGTTGAGATTTACAGGCGTGCGTCACCACAGCTAATTTTGTATTTTTAGTAGAGGTGGGATTTTTCCATATTGGTCAGGCTGGTCTCAAACTCCAGACCTCAGGTGATCTGTCCACCTCAGCCTCCCAAAGCAATTTCTTTAAATTATAAAACTCGACCGGACGCGGTGGCTCACTCCTGTAATCCCAGCACTTTGGGAGGCCGAGGCGGGTGGATCACAAGGTCAGGAGATCAAGACCATCCTGGTTAAAATGGTGAAACCCCGTCTCTACTAAAGAAATACAAAAAAATTAGCCGGTTGTGGTGGCGGGTGCCTGTAGTCCCAGCTGCTTGGAAGGCTGAGGCAGGAGAATGGTGTGAACCTGGGAGGTGGGGCTTGCAGTGAGCCTAGATCGCGCCACTGCACTCCAGCCTGGGCGACAGAGCCAGACTGCATCTCAAAAAAAAAAAAAAAAAACTCATTATCTCAAGGTTTTCTGGAAACCAGCACTCATACATGGTTAGTCGGACTAATTTTAGCTATGAGAATTTATCCTTAGGAAATAATCATATATTTTTGTATAAGTTTGTTTACTGCAGTGTTGTTTATAATGAGTATAAATAACCCAGATGGCAAACAATATATAAGTTAATAAGTAATATTTTCAAATAATGGATTACAAATTTAGTTGTGAAAAACAGTCATACCTTAAGTGCATATGGGGAAATGTTTTACAATGTATTGTTAAATAAAGATTTCACCTGGGTACAGTGGCTCACGCTTATAATCCCAGCACTTTGGGAGGCTGAGGCAGGCAGATTGCTTGATCCCAGGAATTCAAGACCAGTCTGGGCAACATGGTGAAACCTTGTCTCTACAAAAATGCAAAAATTAGCCAGGCATGCTGGTGCATGCCTGTATTCCCAGCTACTCGGGATATGGGGAGTCACCTGAGCTTGGGGAGGTCAAGGCTGCAGTACGCTGTGATTGCACCACTGCACTCCAGCATAGGCAACAGAGTAAGACCTTGTCTCAAAACAAAAAGAAAAGCAGATTTCAAAACACTAAATAGAAAGTGATCACAATTTTATTTTTTAAGGAAATATGCATAAAATGAACACAAAGGCAATATTAGATTATAACAAAATCTTAAGGATGTTTATCCTTTGGTGATGGGATTATAAGATGTTATTTATTTGCTTCTTTGTGTCTTCATTTGGATTTTTAAAACGTCAACATGGTGCCATGACTATGTGGAGAAAAAAGGCAGACATTCTATAGAGAGAGAGAGCTATTTTATTTTAAGCATCTGTGATGAGTGATGGAGCATTTCACACACAACAAGGATGAAAAGAGGGAGGGTTTGTCAGATGAAATCATAGAATATTCAACTGGAGGGTGGGTTAGAAATCATTCAATTTAACTTCCTTTATTTTACATATGAAAATATTCAAGTTTATCTAAGGCCACACAGGTAATGTTTAGAATCCAGAACAACAATTGGATTTTCTACTTTCCAAGATCTTTAGCTCATCTTTCTTCCTTTCTACTTATGTATAATGCAGGAGCTGGCAGTAGAGCTCTTTTAACTCTGAAAAAAGAGATAGAAAATTGTTAGGATAAAGAGAAAAGCTATATCTTAAATAGCATGTTAAATAGCATGGTGACATGACTTTTCTTTTCCTTTTTTTTTGGAGACAGGGTCTTGCTCTGTCGCTCACACTGGAGTGCAGTGGCATGATCATACCCCACTGTAACCTCAAACTCCTAGGCTCAAGCAATTCTCCCACTTCAGCTTCCTGAGGAGCTAGGACTACAGGAAGACACCACCATGCCCAGCTAATTTTAAAAAATTTTTGTAGATGAGGGGACTCACTATGTTTCCCAGGCTGGTCTTGAACGTGTAATCTCAATCAATCTTCTTGCCTCAGCCTCCTGAAACACTAGCATTACAGGCGGGAGCCACTCTGCCCCACAGCCTTTTCCTATTTTTGAATTGGCATTTGCCAAAAACAAAAAAAAGCAAAAAACCCACCATGTACATACTTCATAGTTGTCTTCAGAATAGCACATTTTAAATAAAACCTCTAAATAAAACTTCATAGTGCTGATTTAAATATCCTTTTCTTTCAAACATCATCCATTTTTTTCCCACCAGCCTTTTTTCCCCAGTGTTAATTTCCCTGAAGACCACAGACTGATGACAAGAAGTAAAAATTGGGCTGGGCGCAGTGGCTCATGCCTGTAAATCCCAACAATTTGGGAGGCCGAGGTTGGTGGATCATGAGGTCAGGAGTTGAGTCCCACCTAACCAACATGGTGAAACCCCGTCCCTAAATGTCATTGTCAAAAAATGGTATATACCTTTGTGTTAGAAAGCTAACATCATGTACATTTTTGTTCATATATTTAGACATTCAACTATTTTTTTTTTTTTTTTTTTGGATGGAGCTTCCCTCTGGTTGCCAAGGCTGGAGTGCAAAGGCGCGATGTTGGCTCACTGCAACTTCTGCCTCCCAGGTTCAAGAGATTCTCCTTCCTCAGCCTCCTGAGTCCTGGGATTACAGGCACACACCACCACACCTGGCTAATTTTTGGATTTATTTAGTAGAGACGGGGTTTCACCATGTTGGCCAGGCTGGTTCTCCAACTCCTGACCTTCAGTGATCCACCTGCCTCAGCCTCCCAAAATGCTGGGATCACAGGTGTGAGCCACCGTGCCTGGCCTGTTCAACCAGTATTTATTGAGCTCCTACCATGAGACTGATTCTGTGCTATCCCTGGATATAAAATGGAAATTGAAACAGACTTAAACCCTGACCTTGGAGTTCAGTCTAGTATATAATAGTCTCTACTAAATTATACATATAAGGCAGGAATCATGTCTTATTCATCAGTATAATGAATATAGTAGGTTTTCTTTGAATATTTGTAGACTAAATGAATGAAATTTGCCGGGCGCAGTGGCTCAAGCCTGTAATCCCAGCACTTTGGGAGGCCGAGACGGGCGGATCACGAGGTTAGGAGATTGAGACCATCCTGGCTAACACGGTGAAACCCCGTCTCTACTAAAAATACAAAAAAATTAGCCGGGCATGGTGGCGGGTGCCTGTGGTCCCAGCCACTCTGGAGGCTGAGGCGGGAGAATGGCGTAAACCTGGGAGGCGGAGCTTGCAGTGGGCTGAGATCCAGCCACTGCACTCCAGCCTGGGCAACAGAGCGAGACTCTGTCTCAAATAAATAAATAAATAAATAAATAAATTTTACCAAGTGTAACCTTGCCATAAACTAAGAAATAGTTATTTTTACTCCAGACATATATGTACTTATGGAAGTTTGAGAAATAATATGGACTAAGAAGCCCTTATATAGCCTCACTGAACTTTAGCATGCTCCTTCCAAAGCCAACCCATCATTCAAATAATCCAAAATTCTGTCTAATATTTTGGATTATTTGAATATGAACAGATTCCTGACACAAAAACAAAAATGTGGCCACCCACTGATAAAGCAAACAGCCTTGGTGCTCAGACACTGCTGCCATTTAGTTCAGAACAGATTATTGTCATTATTATAATTTTGTTATTTAAAAAGAAAACTCTTGGCGCCTGGGCGCGGTGGCTCATGCCTGTAATCCCAGCACTTTGGGAGGCTGCAGCAGGCGGTTCACCAGGTCAGGAGATTGAGACCATCCTGGCTAACACGGTGAAACCCCGTCTATACTAAAAATACAAAAAAGTAGCCGGGTGTGGCGGCGGGCGCCTGTAGTCCCAACTAGGCCGGAGGCTGAGCTTGCAGTGAGCCTTGATCGCGCCGCTGCACTCCAGCCTTAGCGACAGAGCGAGACTCCATCTCAAAAAAAAAAAAAAAGGAAGAAAAAAAAGAAAAGAAAACTCTTTAGCTGAGCACGGTGGCTCATGCCTGTAATCCTAACACTTTGGGAGGCCAAGGCGGATGGATCACTTGAAGTAAGGAGTTAGAGACCAGCCTGGCCAACATGGCAAAACTTCATCTCTACTAAAAATACAAAAATTAGCTGGGCATTGATGTACATGCCTTTAATCCCATCTACTCAGGAGGCTGAGGCAAGAAAATCGCTTGAACTGGTGAGGCAGTTAACAGTGAGATCACACCACTGCACTCCAACCTGGGTGACAAAGCAAGACTGTCTCTCTCTCAAAAAAAAAAAAAAGAAAACTCTGACATTTATTTTCCAGTGGTTTTCATTACCATTGAGATAATTTGATAAGTATTGGGATAATTTGGGGAAGTAATCTGAGAGATTATATGACCCAGCACTTTTGGAAGCAAGTAACAGATTTCTACACAGATACATAACAGAAATCTCTAAAGTAATACATTTTGAAATGAGGAACTGTATCAGGAACTTTTGAAGTTTTAGAGACTAGTCAGTATGTAACCGTATCTTTTCATTTGCTGACATCTCAGTGAAATCAGAATCTGTGCTATTAAATCAAAGAAGAAAAAACCTGTAAGGACTTTCCTCTATCTCCCCTGTAAATAATAGATTTTTTTTTTGAGACAGAGTTTTGTTCTTGTTGCCCAAGCTGGAGTGCAATGGCACGATCTTGGCTCACTACAACCTCCGCCTCCTGGGTTCAAGCAATTCTCCCAAAGTGCTGGGATTACAGGCGCGAGCCACCACGCCCAGTCATAAATAATCAATTTTCCTACTTTAATTTACCTGGGGGAGTAAACACAATATGAAACGACAAAAACTTGATCCTCCCTAAATATGATCTACCTAGTAAAATGCTGGCCAGCTGCAGTGTCTCGTGCCTGTAATCCTGGCACTTTGGGAGGCCAAGGCAGGCGGATCACTTGAGGCCAGGCCAGGAGTTCGAGATCAGCCTGGCCAACATGGCGAAACCCTGTCTCTGCTAAAAAATACAAAAATTGGGAGGGATAACATTAAGAGAAATACCTAATGTAAATGATGGGTTAATGGGTGCAGCACGCCAACATGGCACATGTATACGTATGGAACAAACCTGCATGTTGTGCACATGTACCCTAGAACTTAAAGTATAATAATAATAAAAAAGAAATCTCACATATCAGAATATGTTACATTCTTTACAGATACTGAGATTTCCTTTAATGGATTTTGAAGTCATATTTATAAAAGTTCTTATATTAACCACGGAGGAGATGAGTACTTAAGGCACAAAAAGACATTTTTTTCTCTGAGTCAGCAATACTTGTCCTTAAATTTCCCATTGGAGGGCAAACCTGATTTGAAATCTGCCTCCTTTTTGTCTCTTGGGATTGTTCCCACCTAAACAGAACATTACAGCATTTACTGCAGGGCCAAATGAAAGACAGAAGTCAGAAAGTAACTCCTAGAAAATGGAATAAATTGTTCCTGAAGGTTAAAAAAAAAAATACAAAAATTAACCAGGCATGTGGCCCACGCCTGTAATCCCAGCTACCCTTGGGAGACTGAGGCAGGAGAATCACTTGAACTCAGGAGGCAGAGGTTGCAGTCAGCTGAGATGGTGCCACTGTACTCCAGCCTGGGTGACTGAGACTCTGTCTCAAAAAAATAAAGAAAAATTTAAAAAAAAAGTGGTGCTTACCTAGGACCTCCAAAAGTTAGCCTCTGTTGTGTCTTCCAAAGGTAAGAGAGTAGATTGTCCTCTGGGCTGATATAAATGGGGAAGACAGTAGTGTATGTGACCTTGCGTTCTGACATGATTCTGGCATCTGTACAGAATCTTTTTGGTAGCATGTGCTTTGTCACTTTCTAGCAAGCAGGGAGACTAGGCAGGCACCTAGGACCTAAGAGTCAACCACTCCACAAGTTTCCAAACCATGATGGTAGGAGAAAGGGGTCCCAATATTCTCAGCATTTGGGTAGTTACTACTCTGAGCTGGGTTTTAAGGCCAGTTAATAAAAAGGCACCATGCCACTGGAAGAGATATGTGAGCTTGGATCTCAAAAGGGTATGTACTCTGAAGCTGAAATCATAAACCAGAGCATCTGATGTGTGTCTCATACACAATGAGGGAGGAAGGACTGCTGACAGAAATGTCACACGCAGCTGCTTTTAGCACTTGGCTCTCACTGATGAAGCTTCACTCTCTGCCACTACACACCACCCTCTTCCTACGTGAGAGACCTTTAGGGCTCTTTAATTCTCATCCTGAAAGCTGTGAGACAGATTATAAATTGATATCTATTATATCAGTGTAGTTAATGCTTGGTTGATGCGCCTGATGGGCTATAGGAGTGATTGACTCAGCTACTATTTTGGTGAGGAAAGAGAGTCTTCCTTAGAAAGAGAATTGTACGCCTTGCCCTGAAAAGGTTAGGAATGTGGCCTAACCTTTAAGTGCCCTGTTAAACAGTGTCTCTTGAACAAGTCACTTTCTCTTCTCCAACTTCTCCAGCTATATAATTAAGCATGTAATCCTTCATAGTAAGGTTGTGAGGACAGGCTATTCCCACCATCTGGAGTTCTCTTCCCCTCACTTTCTCATTACCAAATAAATCCTCCTTATCCTTTGGAGTTAAGTTGAAACATCAATTTCTTGAGATTGTTTCAGATCCTACTTTTCTAATGCCCAAAACCAGTAGTTCCCCAGTCTGTCACTTTATAGCACCTGGCACTTCCCTTTTTGCCACCAGTGTCACGCTTATTGTAATAGTTGTTCAATGTCCATCTTCCTGATTAGACTAGAAGTTCCATTAGCAGAAATCCTATCTTTTGCACCTCAGATCTTAGCACAGTCTTGAGCATTGTGCTTTGTACCTGTTTGGATGATGAATGAAAGAAGAATGGTTACATCTCATAATCACTTTGAGGTTCCTTTCTGAAAACTCCAATATTGAACTCTTTGTGCCTTTCTAAATGTGCTGGTAAAACTGAGAACAGGTTTTTGAATTAGAGTGTAAAGGACTGCTGTTTATTGAATGGTTCCCCCTGCCTCACTACTCCTTACCCTTTCCTGTTATGACAATCTTAAATTCTTCTCTCCATGGCAAGCTGTTCCCAACTCCCTAAACAGTCATTTCTAGGAAGACTGCAAACTGTTCGTTTTTTTTTCTTTTTTTTTTTTTGAGACAGGGTCTCACTGTGTGGCCCAGGCTGGAGTGCAGTGGCACGATCTTGGCTCACTGCAACCTCCGACTGCTGGGTTCAAGTGATTCTTCTGCCTCAGCCTCCTGAGGAACTGGGACTATAGGCGCGCGCTACCATGCTCAGCTAATTTTTGTATTTTTAGTAGAGATGGGGTGTCACCATGTTGGCCAGGTTGGTCTCAAACTCCTGACCTTGTAATCTGCCCGCCTCGGCCTCCCAAAGTGCTGCAATTACAGGTGTGAGCCACCGCGCCCAGCCACAGGCCGTTCGTTTTTAAATGAAACAAAAAATCTAGACTGACTTTTAGAGTTAACTGTTGTCTTTCCTCACATTTTAGTCAATTTCAAGAACTGTTAACCTCCTGTAAAAGAGATGTTATGTAATCTGTAACTATATTTGAGAATGTTAGTCAACTTCAAATAAATTCTTATCAAATACCTTTTTCTTGTCAACACTAATTGTTGCTGAAATATTAACCTGAACTTGCATATCATTCTATCTAGCAACTTTTCAGATTAGATTCATACCAGCTTCAGATGCCATTTATTAATTCATCAATTAATTGATTCAGTAATTATTAGTGAACACTAAATGTCAGGTACTTTTCTAGATGTTTGGGAATATCAGTAAATAAAACAGATTCTTGCCCTCAAGGAAATATTTATAGTACTGTTGTGGTATAAACAGTACTCATCAAATATTCCACTGCTTCCTTGCTTTTCCAGCATCCCTTACAGTTAGGTTTGGATCATGTGATTACAGCAAGCTAATGGCCTATGAAGGAAATAACGTGTATCATTTTTAGGCTGAGGAAGGTATAAGCTAATGTGCTCCCCAACCCTGTTATTACCTGTCGCACAACCCCAGAGGTTAAATATTCCACATGGTTCAGCCACAAGATATAATTTGAGTCATTTTGGTTACTGAGTCTCATAGTCTGTTTGTGCTACTATAACAACATACCTAAGACTAGATAATTTACAAATAATAGGAATTCGTTTCTCACAGTTCTGGAGTCTGCAGAGTCCAATATCAAGGCACTAGTAGGTAATGCCTTGTTGCTGCATTTTCAGAGTGGCTGAAATCTCTGTCCTTACATGGAGGAAGAGACAGAAGGGGCAAACCCACCCCCTCAAGTCCTCTTCTAAAGCACTATGAGAGTGGAGCCCTCAGGGCCTACCCTCTGAAGGCCTACCTCTTAAAGAGTGTTGCATTGTAGATTAAATTTCAATATAGTTTTGGAGGAGACACAAACCATAGGATTCCACCCCTGAACCCCCAAAATGTATGTCCTTCTTACATACAAAATATAATCATTCCATCCCAATAACATCAAAAGTCTTAACTTGTTTCAGCATCAACTTTAGAGTCTGACTCTGAAGTCTCATCTAAATACCATCTTCATAAGATTTGGATATAACCCAAGGTACAATTCATCCTGAGGCAAATTCCTCTCCAGTTGTGAGCCTGTGAAATCAAGTTGTGTGCTTCCAAAATACAATGGTGTACAGGCATAGGACAGACATTCCCATTCTAAAAGGGAGCAATAGGAAGAAGAAATGGGTAACAGGTCTCAAGTAAGTCCAAAATCCAACAAGGCAAACTTTAAATCTTGAAGCTTCAGAAAAACAATCTTTGACTCTATGTGCAACCTTCTGGACACCCTGGGGTGAGGGTTGGGCCCCCAAAGCCCTGGACAACTGCATTCCTATGGCATCACTGGGCATAGCCCATGCTGCAGCTCTTCCTGACTGATGCTGCACACTGATAGCTCTCTAGGTTTTGGGTCTTGCTAGGGTTTGGGGGAGTGGAGCTGACCCTTCCCCATGGCCCCACTAGATACTGTCCTTGTCAGGGCTCTCCACAGTGACCTTAACCCACAACTCCATTGGACATTGCCTAGTGGAGGTTCTCTGCAGTATCCCTGGCAGCTCTCTGCCTGGGCCCTGAGGCTTTCAGAGAGGGCCTTTGAAATCTAGGTGGAGGTAGCAATGCCTCCACAAGTGTTGCACTCTGCATGCCTGCAGAGCTGAATCCCACTGAAGTTTACCGCTTGTGCCTCCTGGAGCAACAGCCCAAGCCTCACCTGGGCCCACTTGAACCACAGCTGGGGCAGCCAAGGAGTTCTGCACCTGTGAATGCAGGGAACAGACTTGAGGCAATATTGAGAGCCCCAAGGTCCCTCCTTTGAAGCCTTTCTTCCCTCAAGGCACTAGTACTCTGGGCCTGTGATGGGAGTAGCAGCCTCAGAGATCTCTGAAATGCCTTCAGGGTCATTCTTCCATTGTCCTGAGAATAGCATCTGGCTTCCTTCTATCCCTATTAATCTTATCAAATAGCCACTTGGCCACATCCTTGGTATGCTTTCTGAAGTATGCTTTTACAACCCTGCCAGTGTTTAAATTAAAATGGAGACTTGACCAGAAAACTTCTTGAGCAGACAAAACCAAAGGCCTTAAAAATAACCTAAATCTCCATCCTGGCTAACACGTTGAAACCCCGTCTCCACTAAAAATAAGAAAAAATTATCCGGGCATTTTGGTGGGTGCCTGTAGTCCCAGCTACTTGGGAGGCTGAGGCAGGAGAATGGCGTGAACCTGGGAGGCGGAGCTTGCAGTGAGCCGAGATCACGCCACTGCACTCCAGCCTGGGCGACAGAGCGAGACTCCGTCTCAAAAATATAAATAAATAAATAAATAAATAAATAATAACCTAAATCTTGCTTAAACTGCAAAAACTTAAGTTGGGTAATTTCTGATGGTTCATGCTAGACAAAACTAAAACTTAACCCCAGCCATGATAAGTACGATTATGTGATTAGGGTCTTGCCGACAAGTACCTAAAAAAAAGAATTTTGTAATTGGAAGCCAACCAAATAATTTATTTTGCTTCTCCATTTTCCCAATAAATACCTGACATTTCATCATTGGAACACTAAACTTTTTAGTCTGGTGTTCCCCAACTCATGAATTGTATCTTACTCAAATAAACTCTTGTGCCTCAGATTTTTCTTTAACACCAGGCTGAGAAGTTTCCAAATCTTCTGCTTCCCTTTTAGTTCTATCTTTAATTCATTTCTCTCTTCTTACATTTTACTATAAGCAGTCAAAAGAGGCCACGCAGGACCTTCAACACTTTGCTTAGATAATTCTGCCAAATATCCTAGTCCATCACTCACAAGTTCTGCCTTTCATAAAATGTTAGGGCACAGAAACAATTCAGTTAAGTTCTTTGCCACAAGAATGGCTTTTCCTCCAGTTTCTAATACCATTTTCCTCATTTCTATCTGAGGAAGTATTGTATTTTAGTAGAGATAGGGCTTCGCCATATTAGCCAGGCTGGTCCCGAACTCCTGACCGTAGGTTTTCCTCCCATCTCTGCCTCCCAAAGGGCACGGTGGTTCATGCCTGTAATCCTAGCACTTCAGGAGGCCAAGGCAGGTGGATCACCTGAGGTCAGAAGTTCAAGACCAGCTTGGCCAACATGACAAAACCCCGTCTCTACTAAAAATACAAAAAATTAGCAGGGCCTGGTGGCACACACCTGTAATCCCAGCTACTTGGAAGGCTGAGGCAGGACAACTGCTTGAACCCGGGAGGCAGAGGTTGCAGTGAGCACCACTGCACTCCAGGCTAAGCAACAAAGTGAGAGTATCTCAAAAAAAAAACAAAAACAAAAACTTGAGAATGGGTAAGGTATAAACAATAGAAATGTATTTCTTACAGTTCTGGAGGCTAAAATTTCCAAAATGAAGGCAACAATAGGTCTGATATCTAGTCTACTCTGTTCTAGTCTGATGTCTGTGCTTCCAATGGCTCTTTGTCCTCACATGGTGGAAGGGATGGAAGGGTAAAAAGAAATGCTGTGTAAAGCCTCCCTTGTAAAGCATTAATTCCATTAATGAGGGTGGAGCACTCATGACTTACTCACCTCATAAAGGCCCCACCTTTTAATAGTTAATATAACTTTGGGCATTAAGTTCCTACATGAATTTTGGAGGGGACACAAACATTCAAACCATAGCACTGAGTGAAGGTGAGGAGTTGAGCAACACTGAACTTTCACTGCTTGCCAACCTGTGCTAGATATATGACATGTGTGAGATATAAATGTTTGTTGTTTAAACCACTAAGGATTTAGGGTCTGACTGCTGCGATACTCAGTGTTAATTGCCCTGAGTAATACAACTCTTATTATTTATTTAGTACCTTTTGTGTACTTTGCTATGCAAAGTACTAGGCTGTGTGTAATAGTGATTTGTTACAATTCTGACAGTTGACCTCCCTTGCCAAAAACGAGTCATGTTCAGTATTCATTCTGAATTATATTATCATCAATCTCACCAAATATGCTCAATGTTTTAAAAACAGTGGTTCTCGGCTGGGCGTGGTGGTTCACGCCTGTAATCCTAGCACTTTGGGAGGACAAGGCGGGTGGATCACGTGAGGTCAGGAGTTCGAGACCAGCCTGCCAACATGGTGAAACCCCGTCTCTACTAAAAATACAAAAATTAGCTGGGTGTGGTGGCGGCCGTCTGTAATCCCAGCTACTCAGGAAGCTGAAGCAGGAAAATTGCTTGAACCCAGGAGGTGGAGGTTGCAGTGAGCCGAGATCGCGCCGTTGTACTCCAACTTGGGCAACAAAAGCAAAACTCAGTCTCAAAAATAAATAAATAAATAAAATAAAAACAGTGGCTCTCAGAAAGAAAGAAAGAAACAGTGGCTCTAAATTTGATACAAGTCTTGAAATTTTAGAGGGAAAAGAAGGATTTCAGGCTTATTCTAAAAGATTTAATTAGGTGAGACAATTAGGATGAGTCCTGATTCTATGGTTGAGTATTTAATCTGCCTTATTTTCCCCAGAGGTAAAATTAGAGATAATACTTTGCTACTAATGTCACATTATTGTAATGATCAAAATGAGTTGACTATATAAATTGTGAGGCATATATATACAAATATGAGTATTCTCATTGAACCTGAACATTGATTTTTATCATATCACACTTGTGCTTTAATAAAAGGAAAACATAATGAAAACCAGGTAAGGCAGTCCAAAATGTCTTCACATTCAGAGTCTGTCTCTGAATCACCTTGGACTCTGAATCAATGTCTGCATTTTCTTTTCTTTTTTTTTTTTTTTTTTTTGAGACTGAGTTTTGCTCTTGTTGCCCAGGCTGGAGTGCAATGGCGTGATCTCAGCTCACTGCAACCTCTGTCTCCTGGGTTCAAGTGATTCTCCTGCCTCAGCCCCCCGAGTAGCTGGGATTACAGGCATGTGCCACCACGCCCGGCTAATTTTTTGTGTTTTTAGTAGAGACAGGATTTCACCGTGTTGGCCAGGCTGGTCTCGAATTCCAGACCTCAGGTGATCCACCCGCCTTGGCCTCCCAAGTACTGGGATTACAGACATTAGCCACCAAGCCCGGCCGATGTCTGTATTTTTCAACGCAATATTACAAGTGTGGCCTCAAGAGCACTGGTGATACAGCATTCCTTAGGCAGGTCTTCAGGTCTTCACTTTTTGTTGTTGTTGTTGTTGTTGTTGAGACAGTCTCATCCCTCCATCACCAAGGCTGCGGTGCAATGGTGTGATCTCAGCTCACTGCAACCTCCACCTCCTGGGTTCAAGCAATTCTCCTGCCTCAGCCTCCCAAGCAGCTGGGCTTACAGGTGCCTGCCACCATGCCCAGCTAATTTTGTATTTTTAGTAGAGATGGAGTTTCACCATGTTGGCCAGCCTGGTCTTGAACCCCTGACCTCAGGTGATCCACCTGCCTTGGCCTCCCAAAGTGCTGGAATTACAGGCATGAACCGCCACTCCTGGCCAGACTATTTTATCTGAGTTTTCTTCCAAGCCTCTGACATCCAGTCTGCAAGTTTTGATGCTAATACTTTCTTGATCTTACAGGAAGGTGTCAATGGAAGGTTTTCAGGCAACAAGTGGGGATTCATATAACTTGCTTAAATGGTACTTAAATGAACAAACTGAAAGGGCTATGAATTTCAGTTTTCCAGTCACACCACCAGGATTAACAATCAATCAAGTTTGGGCATGAGTAGACAATGACAACTACAGCACAACTGCTGAGCAGAAGAAGTAACTGTGAGACATCAGTTTTAAGACACATCAGTTTTAAGACACATCTTGGCCAGGCATGGTGGCTCATGTCTGTAATCCCAGCACTTTGGGAGGTCAAGGCAGGTGGATCACGAGGTCAGGAGTTCAAGACCAGCCTGGCCAACATGGTGAAACCTCGTCTCTACTAAAATACAAAATTAGCCAGGCATGGTGGTGGGCACCTGTAATCCCAGCTACTTAGGAGACTGAGGTAGGAGAATCACTTGAACCCAGGAGACAGAGGTTGCAGTGACCCTAGATTGCGCCACTGCTCTCCAGCCTGGGCAACAGAGCAAGACTGTCTCAAAAAAAAAAAAAAGACACATCTTGATTTCAGAGATATTACAATATATTTCTTGGGACAGATAAAATGCAGTAGTTACTTTATTAATACAAATAAAGGTATATAATAATAAGGCCCTGAGAACCTCAGCTACACAGGAACTGACAGATCATTCTTTCTTTTCCATCTCATTCTTAGCACTCTAATCAAGCCTTTGTAATCTTAAATCTAGGACAAAGCAACAGAAGGATTTGGGGTATGGAGAAAAGAGAACTCATTTTGGTGTCTAAAGACCTGGATCTGGGCCGGGCGCGGTGGCTCAAGCCTGTAATCCCAGCATTTTGGGAGGCCGAGACGGNAAAAAAAAAAAAAAAGACCTGGATCTGACTCTCAGCCTTCAGTACTTTTAGGAGGTGAAGTCACTACTCTGGGGGAAATACCTGATTCAGAAGATTTTTTGGGGGGGTATTTAATGTATGCAAAAGCACTTTGTAAACTGTAACATCACTATTCAGGAGGAAGAGAACTGGCTGCACTCCAGCCTGGGCGATAGAGTGAGAGTTCCGCCTCAAAAAAAAAAAAAAAGAAGGGAAGAGAACTAATATTTGTTGAGTGCCAGGAACTGGGCTGGGTATTTGGGCATTATCTTATTTGATCTGATGTAAATGCTAAGGCATATTATTTCTGGATAGTCACTTGCTAGCTAATCTATTCTGTAGTGGGGTTTTATTTTTCTTCTTCTTCCTGAAATAACCCTTTCATTCCCTTAAACCTTAAAGCAGAAATCTTCTTTAGTTACTGTCCGTATCACAAACAAGTTGATGACTATGAGCTCATGACAAAGCTACAGCCTCTCACTTGCCTTGTAGCAAGACACATTTGAAATAAGAGACCCTTAGGCTACCAGTGTGCTGTCTTCCCTGTGATTGTCCTACCAGAACTAGCCCTTGGGACCACGGCAGAAATTTTTTCCTTATATTATGATAAAAATTCCAAAAATAGGCCGGGCGCTGTGGCTCACACCTGTAATCCCAGCACTTTAGGAGGCTGAGGCAGGCAGATCCACTTGAGATTAGGTGTTCAAGACCAGCCTGGGCAACATGGTGAAACCCTGTCTCTACTAAAAATACAAAAATTAGCTAGGTGTGGTGGCAGGCGCTTGTAATCCCAGCTACTCGGGAGGCTGAGGCAGGAGAATCACTTGAATCTGAGAGGCAGAGACTGCAGTGAGCCAAGATCACGCTATTGCACTCCAGCCTTGGTGACAGATCAGGACTCCATCTCAAAATAAATAAATAAATAAAATTCCAAAAACAATCCAAGATCCATTAGACAATTTATACAGATTCAGGATTCAGGTGCACAGAAAGTTGACGTCTAAAAACTCTGGCCATAGAAACCAGAGATC
The DNA here is from genome assembly GCF_001698545.2 of Rhinopithecus bieti. Classification (NCBI taxonomy): domain Eukaryota; kingdom Metazoa; phylum Chordata; class Mammalia; order Primates; family Cercopithecidae; genus Rhinopithecus; species Rhinopithecus bieti. The sequence continues at coordinate 3,356,848 of NW_016804657.1, forward strand.
CCAGTAACGAGATCATTTGGGGGCTGTAACTATTCAGAGGCAGAAAAGTTACTGGCAAGAAATTTAGTCCTAGGGAAGTACAAGTCAGGAACTCTTTTCCCATCCCCAAAGTCCTGATTACCTTTGAGACTTTTCTTTTGAGACAGGGTCTCACCCAGGTTTTTTTGTTTATTATTGATTGATTGATTGACTGATTGTTTGGTAGAACCAGGGTCTCACCTTGTTACCCAGTTTGGTCTCCAACTCCTGGCCTCAAGCAGTCCTCCCACCTCACCTCCCAAAGTGCTAAGATTACAGGCATGAGCCACCAAGCAGAACTGAGACTGACTCTTTGAACTAAAGACCTAGTCTCCTCATTATCTTCTAGCTGGAAGAATTGAGTCATTGAAATGAAGTGAATCTTAATCTATAAGCTGAGGTTGTAGATCCTAGCTCAGAGGCTAGAGGGTATATGAGGCACATTATTGCATCAGGCAAGTGAAATGCTATCTTGGCCTATTAATAGGTGGGGTAAGGTGGAGTGGTGGGGGAGGTATTGAAGCAATAAACTTTATTATGTTTCAGATGACCTCAGGATGGGGGGCAAATACCTACACAAATTTGAGGAGTCCCAAGACCCATCTCATGGCTACCATCTTAGGAGAGTAATGTAATGTTTAATTTGTAACTCAATGTAACATTCATATCATTCTCTGATTATTTTATGTACATCTACATTAATTTCTCACTAAGATTTTAAGCTTGAGGACAGTAATCACATCTTACTTTAAAAAATATTCTGGGCCAGGCACAGTGGCTCATGCCTGTAATCCCAGCACTTTGGGAGGCCGAGGCAGGCAGATCACGAGGTCAGAAGATCGAAACCATCCTGGCTAACACGGTGAAACCCTGTCTCTACTGAAAATACAAAAAATTAGCCGGGCGTGGTGGCGGGCTCCTGCTGTCCCAGCTCCTCAAGAGGCTGAGGCAGGAGAATGGCGTGAACCCGGGAGGTGGAGCTTGCAGTGAGCCCAGATCACGCCACTGCACTCCAGCCTGGGTGACAGAGGGAGACTCCGTCTCAAAAAAAAAAAAAAAAAAAAAAAATTTGCAGGCTGGGCATGGTGGCTCATACCTGCAATCCCAGCACTTTGGGAGGCCAAGGCAGGTGGATCACTTAAGGTCAGGGGTTTGAGACCAGCCTGACTAACATGGTGAAAGCCTCATCTCTACTAAAACCATCGCTACTGAAAACTACAAAAACTTTAAGCAGATTTGTGGCACGCACCTGTTGTCCCAGCACTCAGGAGTCTGAGGCAGAGAAATTGCTTGAACCAGGAAGCAAGGTTGCAGTGAGCCAAGATTATGCCCACTGCATGCCAACCGGGCAATAGAGTAAGAACTCTGTCTCAAAAAAAAAAAAAAAAAAAAAATGCATTGTATAATACCTATCATAATTCTTTGTAAAACCCAGAAAATTTATTCTTTTTATTTTTTATTTTTTGAGACAGAGTCTTGCTCTGTTGCCCAAGTTGGAGTGTAGTGGTACGATCTTGGCTCACTGCAAACTCTGTCTCCTGGCTTCAAGTGATTCTCCTGCCTTAGCCTCCTGAGTAACTGGGATTACAGGCACACGGCACCACACCTGGCTAATTTTTGTATTTTTAGTAGAGATGGGGTTTCACCATGTTGGCTAGGCTGGTCTCGAACTCCTGACCTCATGATCTGCCCGCCTAGGCCTCCCGAAGTGCTGGGATTACAGGCGTGAGCTACCATGCCTGACCCAGAAAATTTATTAATGTCACCTCTTCCTATTTAACTCTGGCAGAGATTGTATCTTGTGTGATCTCTTTAAAGGTAAGGACCCAGATTACTTTTTGCCATCAACACATGTTTTTCCAAGAACCCAGCCGCTCCAGAAAATCTATTTTATTTGCAGAACTATTGCAAAATCTGACACTCCACTTCACTGGAATGCCCTTGTAATTGCCAAATGTTGTCTTGCCTCATGGAAATTCTTGGCCAGACCTATGGATTGCCAGACCTTGCAGCTGTTTACCCTTTAAGTCCAATTCTCCTATAATATCAAAACCAGTGACATTTCTTAATGACCTAATAAGAGTCAGCACTGAGCTAGTTGCCACTGAGGGTCTCAAGACATGATTGCTGCCCTTAAGTAGTTAAGAGTTTATATGAAGACAAACATGGATATTTCAATAACATATACAGACTTAAGTGATAATTTAGATAGAAGAGAAACAAAGGCGTGACACAGGAAAAAAAAAAAAAGCCTATAAGGACTCACTGGAGGGAGACATATCAATTCTACCCTCTTGTTTTGTTGTTGTTGTTGTTGTTGTTGTTTTGAGCCAGTCTGTTGCCCAGGGTAGAGTGCAGTGGTGTGATCTCAGCTCACTGCAACCTCTACCTCCCGGGTTCAATCGATTCTCCTGCCTCAGCCTCCCAACTACCTGGGATTACAGACACCCGCCATCATGCCCGGCTAATTTTTGTATTTTTAGTAGAGATGGGGTTTCACCATGTTGGTCAGGCTGGTCTTGAACTCCTGACCTCAAATGATCCAGCCACCTCGTCCTCCCAAAGTGCTGGGATAACAGGGGTGAGCCACTGCGTCTGGCCATTTATCTCTTGACCTGAAATTACTCAATGGCACCATTGAGATTTCTGCCGTGAAAATGTTCCACGTCTTTTTTTTTTTTTTTTTTTTTTTTTCCGACAGAATTTCGCTCTTGTTGCTCAGGCTGGAGTGCAATGATGCAATCTCAACTCACCACAACCTCTGCCTCCTGGGTTCAAATGATTCTCCTGCCTCAGCCTCCTGAGTAGCTGGGACTACAGGCATGCGCCACCACACCTAGCTAATTTTGTATTTTTAGTAGAGGTGGGGTTTCTCCATGTTGGTCAGGCTGGTCCTGAACTCCCAACCTCAGGTGATCCGCCCACCTCGGGCTCCCAAAGTGCCGGGATTACAGGCGTGAGCCACCGCGCCCGGCTCGGTCCACCTCTCTTTACTGCTAATTTTATGTATTGGAGCCTGTACTCTGTCCATTTTGTTTTTAAGTTTTCTAGACCTGGAAAGCATGAACTGGTACCAGGTCACAAAGATACTATTTGTGTTGTGACAACTTATTCTCTTCCTCTAGGATGTTGGGACAGAATATGTGGGATTTCTACTCATCTTCATCTTTCTCCCGGGAATTGGTCTTTACCAAACATACTTTTCTTCTGAGATGAAGAAACTTTGTCAAAAGCAGTCTAATTCAGTTTGGCCAACATGGTGAAACCCTGTCTCTACTAAAATGTATATATATATAAAAATTAGCTGGGTGTGGTAGCATGCGCCTGTAATCCCAGCTACTGGGGAGGCTGAAGCAGGATCATCTGAACCTGGGAGGCAGAGTTTACAGAGAGCTCAGATCACGCCACTGCACTCCAGCCTGGGCAATAGGGTGAGATTGTCTCCAAAAAAAAGATAGTCCAATAGCCACTGTCTCCTATTTCTTCACCTCACATTCCCTGCTCCCTTCTTAACCTTTCTACTTTGGCGACTTTATCTTTTTCCCTATGAGAATGAATGTCACCCCACTCCAAGTCTTCAATCAATGTGTTCTAAAAGGAGAGAAAGCCTAAGAGTATGAGTCAACTTTATTCCTGGTACTGAACTTTGTTTGTTCTCATGTTAGTTGCCCTAAGGAACAGGGAAGAGAAGCAAAAGGGAAGTGATTAACAGGTCAACCTATTTGACTAATTTAAGAGATCAATTTAAAAGAAAATGATAACATACCAAACTCCTCTTGTATGCACATAAGGCATTACTAAGTATTTATTTTATGGTGCTTGACATGTTACAATTGCCTTTTTTTCTCCTTTTTTTTTGAGACAGTCTTACTGTATCTCCCTGGCTGGAGTACAGTAGCTTGATCTTGGCTCACTGCAGCCACCACCTCCCAGGTTCAAGCGATTCTTGTACCTCAGCCTCTCGAGTAGCTGGGACTACAGGCGACTGCCACAATGCCTGGCTAATTTTTGTTGTATTTTTAGTAGAGATGGGGTTTCGCCATGTTGCCCAGGCTGGTCTTGAACTCCTGACCTCAAGTGATCCGCCCATCTCAGCCTCCCAAAGCATTGGGATTACAGGCGTGAGCCATCGTGTCCAGCCACAATTGCCTTTTTTAACCTTGATGTTAGCTTTTTTTTTTTTGAGATGGAGTCTTACTCTGTTGCCCAGGCTGGAGTGCAGTGGCGCAATCTTGGCTCACTGCAACCTCTGCCTCCCGGGTTCAAGTGATTCTCCTGCCTTAGCCCTCCAGAGTAGCTGGGATTACAGGGGCCCGCCACCACACCTGGCTATTTTTTTTGTATTTTTAGTAGAGACAGGGTTTCACCATGTTGCCCAGGCTGGTCTTGAACTACTGGCCTCAAGTGAGCTGCCCGTCTTGGCCTTCCAAAGTGGTGGGATTACAGGTACGAGCCACCGCGCTGGGCCAGATGTTGGTTTCTTAAGCAAAAACAGAATCAGGATACCCCAGGAAGTCAACAGACATCTACCTGGTGGCCTCCTAGGTGAAAATGCTCTCCTTCAACTTACCAGGTGTGAGCACTATAACTGTGACCTGTCCTTCTATCTGGACTTTATATTATAATGATTTATGTCTGCACCTATGTCTCCATTAGAATGTAACCTCCTGGAGAAAAGAATTCATTTTCTTGTTCATCTTTATTTCCATCTACATCATCAAGTGTTTCATGTACATGTTAATGTTCAAAAACATTTTTTTAATCAATCTATCAAACTTTGCCAAAGTGGTAGCTTGTCACTATTGCCTAGGTTTGTTGAAGTCTGCCACTCTGCATGCCAGCTAAGAATAATAACAACGGCCGGGCGCGGTGGCTCAAGCCTGTAATCCCAGCACTTTGGGAGGCCGAGACGGGCGGATCACGAGGTCAGGAGATCGAGACCATCCTGGCTAACACGGTGAAACCCCTTCTCTACTAAAACTACAAAAAACTAGCCGGGCGAGGTGGCGGCGCCTATAGTCCCAGCTACTCGGGAGGCTGAGGCAGGAGAATGGCGTGAACCCGGGAAGCGGAGCTTGCAGTGAGCTGAGATCCGGCCACAGCACTCCAGCCTGGGTGACAGAGCGAGACTCCGTCTCAAAAAAAAAAAAAAAAAAAAAAAGAATAATAACAACAATAGCAGCTAACCTGTGAAAACCATGAACAGCAACTCCCCTGAGAGCCAATGACAACTAGAGATATGGCAAGGAGTCATGTTGGGAGAATATTCATCCAGACCCTTGCTGAAACAGACCCAGAAAATGGCTCTGTGGAATCACATCCAGAATGGAGCCTATGGAGAACACCCATATTCAACAACAGTGGCTAACTTTCAGCACCCAGCAGGTCTAACCTCTGAGAGATTTTGTTCTGTGTCTCACCCTCCTCTTATGCAGTGAGGAAAGGGAGACTCTCTAGGCCAGGCAATAACCCTGAGAGGTTCCCTGACAGAGGATTGCTGAGAGACTGAGCAGATGCAATAGGAATGCCTCTGTTCTTCCCTCACTGCCTATTTTGGCCATCTCCCTGCTTTTAGACTTTGCAGTGGAGGAGCCAGAGGCTTGAGCCAAGTCAAAGATACAGGAGAAGGATCTGGAATCCACCTCAGTGGGTAGGGCCAATTAAGACAAGAGGGATGTGCACAGAGGGAAATGTTTAGAAAACAAACCTCTCGCAAGAATCTGGAGGTATAACAGGGCCAGGTCTTAATACTAGTTGGTGGGGGCTTCACTTTAGTATGTGAATGTTGGAAAGAGGTGGGATATGGAAAGAAATCACAATACCTTGATCACCAGCTTCTACCGGAGGGATCTTGTCTCTTATTGCTGCTGTCAGTACTTTGGAGCCTCATGAGTGAACCTGGCTGACTAGAACCCTAGTTGGCCTTCAGTGAAGAAAATCAGTAACTGTAGTTTGACTACCCTGATCTGCCCTACCCCTCTTTCCTAGTATCATCTAGAGAACACGCTAGGAAGAGGCTGTGGGTATAATTGAGTGTATCCAGTGTTCTGTGTCCAGGTACCAGGAGCTCTGGGTCTACCTGAGATTCTTTCCATGTGGCTGAAAAGAGCTGGAAAGAGTGTGCCTTGATAGGCAGGGGCTTCAGTTCTCATTATGCTTTCCCAATGTGGCAGCTCCATAATGCTGGAAAAACTCTGTTCCCCCAGGACCCTCTTCCTCTTCTTTGTACTATGAAGATGCAGAAGGAGAGGAGTTTGTCCATACTGTTCTTTCTCTCTGATCTGCTGTGCAAGGTGTCATGTAGCACATGCAGGCAGTGAGCATTCTTTCCTTGATTTTAAGCTCAGCAGTTACCCGGGGTCCAAAGGTTCTGGGGGCAACTGTCCTCCTTTAAGTCTTGGCTGCTCTACCTAGTAGAACTTCTACCGTTATCGTTCACACATTTTTATCATCAGGAAACTCCCAAGCATTCTGGAAGCTCTGCATGCGAGTGAGAACCACTGCTGTTGCTGTTGCTGTAGCTGCCTGAATCTATGGCAGAAAGCCAAGAAAAAAAAAATTGCTTCACACCATGTGCACCGACTCCCCTGCAGCTGGCACCGCCAGGGTGTCTGCAGAGCTATGTAAATCTTTCTCCAAGCAGTCTGTCTCTTTGGTAGCTACAGAAACAGTGTTTGTTATCCTTTAGTTTTTGGTTGACAGGCAAAAATCTGATGGCGACAGTCTCTGTTTCTGAAGTTGGAGAGCCAATCAGCAAAACCTTCAGAAAGGAGAAGGCAGCTTCTGCCAGAGGGATCTTGTCTCTTATTGCTGCTGTCAATACTTTGGAGCCTCAGTGAGAGGACTCCCTATGAAACCATGGAATTAAAGTTGTCCTTTCAGATTTTAACCTTGAGATCAATGCACAGTGGGTCAAAGTATAGTTATTCAAAGTCTTAGTAAAGAGGTAAAATGGCTCCCTGGTAGGCAAGATTATGCTATAATCTTAAAATAGGCTCACACCTGTAATCCCAGGACTTCGGGAGGCTGAGGCAGGCAGATCACCTGAGGTCGGGAGTTCGAGACTAGCCTGGGTGACACAGTGAAACCCTGTCTCTACTAAAAATTCAAAATTAGCTGGGCGTGGTGGCACATGCACGTAATCCCAGCTATTCAGGAGGCTGAGGCAGAAGAATCGCTTAAACCCGGGAGGCAGAAGTTGCAGTGAGCCAAGATCGCGCCATTGCACTCCAGTCTGGGCAACAAGAGCAAAACTCCGTCTCAAAAAAAAAAAAAAATGTTTAGGAAGACAGAGTGTCTCAGAGGCAAATGCTGTTGGTGTTTATCCAAGTGTTTGTAGATAAGAGGTTGCATTAGCCTGTTCCATTCTGGAAGTAGCTGCTTTGGAGTTGAATGGGTTTCAATCTATCATGGCCTGTAAATATTTATTAAATAGGCTGGGCACGGTGGCTCATGCCTGTAATCCCAGCATTTTGGAAGCCAAGGTGGGCGGATCACTTGAGGTCAGGAGTTCAAGACCAGCCTGGCCAACATAATGAAACCCCATCTCTACCCAAAAAAAACACAAAAATTAGCTGGGTGTGGTGGTGCACACCTGTAGTCCCATCTGTTTGGGAGGCTGAGGCAGGAGAATTGCTTGAACCCTGGAGGTGGAGGCTTCAGTGAGCCGAGATTGCACCACTGTACTCTAGCCTGGGTGACACAGTGAGACCCTGTCTCAAAAAAAAAAAAAAGAAAAATTGTATTAAATAAAACAGACTCCCTTGTTTACTCTGTAAGCAACCTACTCTTACCATCTGACTTCCCTAGTGCTGCTAACAGAACATGAATGTTTTGACCCTTGGCCATTATAATTTTCTATTTCTATTCAAAATTTTATGAATAAACTGGTATTCTGCTTTTGAATACCAGCCACTTGAGTCTGCTTTGGGAGATAAATCCATAATCTATGTGTTAGCCGATTGGATTTCTAAGCCTATATGGCTGTGGACCAGAACCTCACCCTGATGAATCACCAAGGTAAGACCATACGGCAGAGGAACGTTTGGGGTCCATAAAAACTCCCTGACTGGCTGGTTGTCTGTATCCTTCCTACTGAGACTTCTAAAGTTATCAGGCCTAGTGAAGATTATATCTATATTTGAGGAATAGCAGGATAAAATTATGTTTGGGATTTTGGTTTGGAGTCAGAGAGACTTAGTGTACATCCTTCCATTTTTACCTTAAACAAATTGTCCAATATTTCTGTGCCTTAATCTTCTCATCTGTGAATTGAGGATAATGAGGATGTCTATTTCTTAGAATCGTTAGAGAAAAAATGAAACAGCATGTTAAGTACTTCATGTAGTGCCTGACATAAATAGATGTTCAATAACCACTAATTTCTCCATGAGTAGAAAAACTCAAACTATTTTTTTCCTCTTGTCTCACACGACAACCAACACAGAAGAGTTCTGTGACCACTTTGTGGGGGATTTTCCCCACAGACCCAGCAGGCAAGCGATTCTGCAACAGACACCAGCTGAATGTGGATATCCTGTAATTTAATTCAATTCTGACACTACCTGGAGATAGCCTCAGAAACCACAGGTTGAGGACTGCCTTTCAGATTTAAACCTCAGTTCCTAAGATTGCCCCCAACTTCCGAGGCCAATTGCAAGTTACAGGTTGTTTTACCTCTGCTTCAGAGACTCCATGACCCCCTCCTTGAGTTTGATTAATTTACTAGAACAGCTCACAGAACTCAGGGAAACATTTACTTATGCTTACTGGTTTATTTTAAAGGATATTATAGTCTGGGTGCCGTGGCTGAAGCCTATAATCCCAGCACTTCAGGAGGCCGGAGCAGGTGGATCACTGGAGGTCAGCAGTTCAAGACCAGCCTGGCCAACATGGTGAAACCCCATCTCTATTAAAAATAAAAAAATTAGCCAGGCATGGTGGTACATGCCTATAGTCCCAGCTACTTGGGAGGCTGAGGCAGGAGAATCACTTGACCCAGGAGGCAGAGGTTGCAGTGAGCCAAGATTGTGCCACTGTACTTCAGCCTGGGTGACAGAGTGAGACTCCTGTCTTAAAAAA
>NW_016804657.1:3367650-3370633 GCF_001698545.2 Rhinopithecus bieti
CTCCTGAGTAGCTGGGATTACAAGCACACGCCACAATGCCTGGCTAATTCTGTATTTTTAGTAGAGACGGGGTTTCTCCGTGTTGGTCAGGCTGGTCCCAAACTCCCAACCTCAGGTGATCCGCCCCGCCTTGGCCTCCCAAAGTGCTGGGATTATGGCCGTGAGCCACCGTGCCCGGCCATTTTTTGGTATTTTTAGTAGAGATGGGGTTTCACCATATTGGCCAGGCTGGTCCGGAACTTCTGACTTTATAATCCGCCTGCCTCGCCTCCCAAAGTGCTGAGATTACAGGTGTGAGTCGCCACACCTGGCCCTCTTTGTCTTCTTTTAAAGCCACCCATCAGTCACATCATGGAGGCCCCACCCTGTTGACCTTACCTATTATCTAATCCTGATTACATCCCAAAGGCCCCACTTCTAATCAACATATGCGTTGGGGATTAAAGTTTGCAATACATAAAATTTGGGAGACACATTCACATCATAGCAATAGGAAATACCATCTTTGGTGGAAAAACATGTGGCTTAGAACGCAATTCTTTTTTTTTTTTGAGACAGAGTCTCGCTCTGTCGCCCAGGCTGGAGTGCAGTGGCCGGATCTCAGCTCACTGCAAGCTCCGCCTCCCAGGTTTATGCCATTCTCCTGCCTCAGCCTCCCGAGTAGCTGGGACTACAGGCGCCCGCCACCTCACCCGGCTAGTTTTTTGTATTTTTTAGTAGAGACGGGGTTTCACCGTGTTAGCCAGGATGGTCTCGATCTCCTGACCTCGTGATCCGCCCATCTCAGCCTCCCAAAGTGCTGGGATTACAGGCTTGAGCCACCGCGCCCGGCCTCCCCAACTTATTCTATCTTTCTTCCCAAGAGACAACTTAAGCCATGATGGAGCTGATGGCTGGTGGAGCCTTATCAGATCGTATTTATCATCATTACCATCATCTGAAAGCAACCTTGAAGCACTCATAAGTGCTGTGAAGCTAGGGTGACTAATTTTCCAATTTGCCCAGGACAGAGAAATTTCCTGGTGTGTGGGACTTATTCCAGTTTTAGCATTGGGAATGTCCTAGCAAACTGAAAAGAGTTGATTACCTCTGAACTGAGGGAGTTTTAAATAAAATGGGTCCGTTAAGACATGATTGAGACAAACATCAAAGATATGCAGAGAGTCAAACCTTCTTTTTTGTTTGTTTGTTTGTTTGTTTTTGAGACAGAGTCTTGCTCTGTTGCCCAGGCAGGAGTGCAGTGGCGTACTCTTGGCTCACTGCAGTCTCTGCCTCCCAGGTTCAAGCGATTCTCCTGCCTCAGCCTCCGGAGTAGCTGGGATTACAGACATGTTATCATGCCTGACTAATTTTTGTAGTTTTAGTAGAGATGGGGTTTCACCATGTTTGCCAGGCTGGTTTCGAACTCCTGACCTCAGGTGATCCTCCTGCCTCAGCCTCCCAAAGTGCTGGGATTACAGGTGTGAGCCACCGCACCTGGCCTGTCAAACCTTCTTTGAACCAACATATGAATAAATGGAGGCATTAACTTTTCTCTCCCATGTGAGTGAAATTTGTAGATATTTGAAGCTTACTCTTCAAAATGCCAACAAATGTATACTTACTAGATTTAAAATGTCCTGAGACACATTAAGTATAGTTCCCTATGATGTTTATCAAAGAATATAAAAGATAGATTTGCCTTTTTTGTTTGTTTTTTGAGATGGAGTTTCGCTCTTGTTGCCCAGGCTGGAGTGCAATGGTACGATCTCAGCTCATCGCAACCTCTGCCTGCCTCCTGGGTTTAAGCGATTCTCCTGCCTCAGTCACCTGAGTAGCTGGGATTACAGGCATGCGCCACCACGCCTGGCTAATTTTGTATTTGAAGTAGAGATGGAGTTTCTCCATGTTGGTCAGGCTGGTCTCAAACTTCTGACCTCAGGTGATCCGCCTGCCTCAGCCTCCCTAGGCATTAGCCACAGCGCCCGGCCTTTTTTTCGCGACAGAGTTTTGCTCTTGTTACCCAGGCTCGAGTGCAGTGGCGCAGTCTTGGCTCACTGCAACCTCCACCTCCTGGGTTCAAGCAATTCTCCAGCCTCAACCACTGGAGTAGCTGGGATTACAGGTGCTCGCCACCATGCCCAGCTAATTTTTGTATTTTTAGTAGAGATGGGGTTTTGCCATATTGGCTCAGCTGGTCTCGAACTTCTGACCTCAGGTGATCTGCCCACTTCAGCTTCCTGAAGTGCTGGGATTACAGGCCTGAGCCACCACACCTGGTGATTTGCCTTTTTTGATAATATATCAGTAAGTAATGAGCATTGGAATATAGGACAATAAAGCATAATAGTTAAGGTTTGAAGTATGACAGGTTGTTTTGAGCTTGCTTCTGTCAATTACTATACATGTAGCCTTTGCCAAGTTACTTTATCTGGGTTTTGGTTTTCTCAGCTGTAAACTGGGAATAATAATTACACTATTACATAGGATAGTGCCCAGTAGGCCATAATAAGCACCCAGTAAATAATAAATGGTAGGAATTTTATAATTGTTGTGAATAACCTCCAGAATTATTGTCTGGGCTAAATAGCTGCAGTCTTGACCTCCCAGGCTCAAGTGACAATCAATCCTCCCACCTCAGCCTCCTGCATAGCTGGAACTTTAGCCAAATGCCGCCATGCCCAGCTATTTTTTTTATTTATTTTTTTTAGTTTTTGAGAGATGGGGTCTTATTACGTTACCCAGACTGGTCTCAAACACCTAGACTCAAACGAGCCTCCTGCCTTGGCCCTCCAAACTGCTGGGATTGTAGATGTGAGCCATTGTGCCCTGCCACGTGTGCTTTTTGATGGCTCATTTATATCTAGGCCCTCAACTGTATTCCAAATACTTGGGAGTTCTGGAATACCGCACTGCCTCTAAGTGCGGTATTATAAAAATTGATTAATCTGACATTTTTGGCCGGGCGCGGTGGCTCAAGCCTGTAATCCCAGCACTTTGGGAG
>NW_016804657.1:3373429-3390769 GCF_001698545.2 Rhinopithecus bieti
AAAAAAGAAACCCCATCTGTACTAAAAATACAAAAACTTAGCTGGGCGTGGTGGCACGTGCCTGTAATCCCAGCTACTTGAGGCAGGAGAATCCCTTGAACCGGGAGGCAGAGGTTGCAGTGAGCTGAGATGGTGCCACTGCACTCCAGCCTGGGCGAAAGAGCAAGACTCCGTCTCAAAAAAAAACAAAAGAGAAACCACCCAGAACTGAAAAAGAGAATATAGCTATTCTGACCTATCCTCTGATTTAAACCTTACTTTTGAACCTTTATTCAAGAGATAGCAATATGAACTTAATCCTTCATTACTGAGACTCTAAGGGAGGTCAAAATCACAATTTCAGGAGTATAAAGCTAATTATTAATACGTGCCCATGAGTTTGCCTATGTGTTTTGGTTGGGGCAATGATAGGTCCTAAATTATCTGGAAAGGTCCAGATTTCATATTTTATTTCATAAGTCCTTGATTCCTCAGATCATGAAGTTCAGAAAATTTTCAATTGGAAACTATGATTATTTGAGTTATAGTCTCATAAGCTCTGTTAACAATAATGATAAACATGACTGGGTGCGAAGGCTCATGCCTGTAATCTCAGCACTTTGGGAGGCCAAGGAGGGTGGATCACCTGAGGTCAGGAGTTCGAGACCAGCCTGGCCAACATGGTGAAACCCCATCTCTACTAAAAATACAGAAATCAGCCGGATGTGGTGGCGGGCGCCTGTAATCCCAGCTACTTGGGAGGCTGAGGCAGGAGAATGGCTTGAACCTGGGAGGCAGAGGTTGTAGTGAGCTGAGATCCTGCCACTGCACTCCAGTCTAGGTGACAGAGCGAGACTCCGTCTCAAGTAAATAAAGAAAGAAAGAAAGATAAGCAAAGCTGTTTTAGGCTAAGGAAAGGCTGTTGAAGAGCAAATAGTGATCTTCCAGCCCCTTATAACATTTTACCAACGTAGTAACAGTCATATCCCCTATGTGGTTTTAATGCATACTAAAAGAATAGGGGACCGGGCATGGTGGCTCACGCCTGTAATCTCAGCACTTTGGAAGGCTGAGGTGGGCCGATCACGAGGTCAGGAGTTCCAGACCAGCCTGGACAACATGGTGAAACTCCATTTCTATTAAAAATACAAAAATTAGCCGAGTGTGGTGGTGCATGCCTGTAATCGCAGCCTTACTCAGGAGGCTGAGGCAGGAGAATCGCTTGAACCTGGGAGGTGGAGGTTGCAGTCAGCTGAGATGGTGCCATTGCACTCCAGCCTGGTCGAGAGAGCAAGACTTTGTCTCAAGAAAAAAAAAAAAAAAAAAAAAAAGAATACCACTTAGCATGACTACTGCTAGAATTAGTCTCTCGCCTTACTCTAGTGTAGGTGGAGGGTTATCGTTTTATGTCCCTTCTGAGTTATCACCCTAGTACTTGGAAATTGCATGCTGTTCCCAGGTTCCAAGTACATCATATGCTCCGCCCCAACCATCTGCTCCATCATGGGTCCCCACTCACTTAATTGCAGATCACGGCCCCAAACTCCTGGACGCTCTTCTTTTGTAGGATATTATTCCCTGTGATGGGTGTAGCGTAAGAGTAAATGTGAGGCAAGGCACATTTTTCTTTAGTTCTTCTTCCCCTTATTCTCTATACCTTCACCACATAAGGTAGTAGTATAAGTCTATTAGACTTAGTGAATGGTTGAAGTAACTGAAGGAAATAATACTTTAGGAAGAGGGAAAAATTAAACACAACACAATCTGCTCTGGTTACACAATTATAGTGCATTTGATAAGTAGTGCTCTATTTTTAAGCTGTCTTCCTAGAAGTCCCATAAATACTTTCACTTAATCTCATTCATTAGGAACTTAGACTCATGCCACACAGACTCATTGCTTTAAGAATAAAGTCTATATTCCACTCTCAAATTTCTCATGTCACTATGGTTTTAGCTTAATGAACTTTTACCACAAAAGACTCTACAAGGGAGGCGAGCAAAATGAGTCCCTTGCCCTGCAGCTACCACCATAAGAGGAAGTCAGGTGTTGGGAAACAAAATGAGATTAGTTATACTAATTGATCAAGTTATGGATTTTTATGTACATCCAAGTTTTAGTTTATCAATGGTAGTCTTGCTAAATGACCTTTCTGATTGTCCCAGGAAAGCTAACAAGATATTACTTCCTTCCCAAGGGGTTGCCTTGTAGAATATCTAATTTATAATCTTTTTACCCTACCCACAGGTCTGACAGCCCTGCCATTTCCTAACTTCTGCTGTGTGGGCCATCTACCTACCTTTGGGAACCTCCAATCAATACTCACAGAGTTGGTCTCATCCTGGGAACTCTCTTGCCTCTCCCCATGGTTCATTCTCCAAGTCTGAGTTATTTGGTCAAAAAAAACCCCAAATGCTTCAGAAAACTCTCGCAAACTTGTCATAGCTTTTGATGTTCCAGGCCACAGAAGAGCCCAGGTTGGTACATGGGCCCTCCAAGTGTTTGTTTCCTCACCACTGTGAGTGACAAATATGCCTCTTTATCCTTAAAATTGTCCAGCCAGTAACTGTTGGAACACACTGACCTAAATCCACACATGCAAGGGCAAATGTTAATTCACACACCTTTCAAGGGCAAATGTTAATTCACAAAGACAATTGTAAAGTATAAACTAAAGTTCACAAATGAGAGCTGCCTTTGAAGTGAATTCAGCCCACAGACATCTTTGATTAGCACCATGTGTTGTTGCTGTTTTAAATTTTTGTTTATTTGTTTGTTTAGACAGAGTTTCACTCTTGTTGCCCAGTCTGGAGTACAATGGCACGACCTTGGCTCACTACAACCTCTGCCTCCTGGGTTCGAGCAATTCTCCTGCCTCAACCTCCTGAGTAGCTGGAATTACAGGCATGCGGCACCACCCCTGGCTAATTTTGTATTTTTAGTACAGACAGGATTTTTCCATGTTGGTCAGGCTGGTCTCGAACTCCTGACCTCAGGTGATCCACCCACCTTGGCCTCCCAAGGTGCTAGGATTACAGGCGTGAGCCACCATGCCCGGCCCTTAAAATTATTTTTAATGTCTTTAGAAGAGGCGTGCAATTTCAGACGGGTGCAGTGGCTCATGACTGTAATCCCAGCACTTTGGGAGGCCGAGGCGGGTGGATCACCTGAGGTCAGGAGTTGGAGACCAGCCGGGGCCAACATGGTGAAACCCCATCTCTACTAAAAATACAAAAATTAGCTGGCCATGGCAGTGGGCACCTGTAATCCCAGCTACTCGGGAGGCTGAGGCAGGAGAATTGCTTAAACCCAGGAGGTGGAGGTTGCAGTGAGCCTAGATCACACCATTACACTGAGCCTACATCGCACCATTGCACTGAAGCCTGGGTGACTAGCAAGACTCCATTTAAAAAAAAAAAAAAGACCGGGCGCGGTGGCTCAAACCTGTAATCCCAGCACTTTGGGAGGCCGAGACGGGCAGATCACGAGGTCAGGAGACCGAGACCATCCTGGCTAACACGGTGAAACCCCGTCTCTACTAAAAAATACAAAAAACTAGCCGGGTGAGGTGGCGGCCCCTGTAGTCCCAGCTACTCGGGAGGCTGAGGCAGGAGAATGGCCTAAACCCGGGAGGCGGAGCTTGCAGTGAGCTGAGATCCAGCCACTGCACTCCAGCCCGGGCGACAGAGCGAGACTCCGTCTCAAAAAAAAAAGAAGAGCCATGCAATTTCCATTCCCCACCCCCCGCAGTCTCTACTCCTCCCTATTATAGCTGATTGCTTCACCCATTTATAGTACTAGCCTGTCCTCTGAAATAATTGGAGTTTCAGATCCCTGAATCTAAACCTATAAGCAGGAAAACAGATATTTTCCTAATGCCCTATAATACATAAACATGTTTCCTTTTTCTCCTTCTGTTTTTATTTTTTTGAGATGGAGTCTCACTCTGTTGCCCAGGCTGGAGTGCAGCGGCACAATTTCGGCTCACTGCAACCTCCACCTCCCAACTTCAAGTAATTCTTCTGCCTCAGCTTCCCGAGCAGCTGAGACTAGAGGCACCTGTCACCATACCTGGCTAATTTTGTATTTTTAGTAGAGGTGGGGTTTCACCATATTTGACAGGCTAGTCTCGAACTCCCAACCTCAGGTGATCCACCCATCTCAGCCTCCCAAAGTGTTGGGATTACAGGTGTGAGCCACTGTGCCTGGCAAGAAGGAACATTTATGGGTGGTTGGGTGTAGTAGTTAAGAATGGTTCCACAGAGGCCAGGCGCAGTGGCTCATGCCTGTAATCCCAGCACTTTGGGAGGCCAAGGTAGGTGGATTGCCTGAGGCTGGGAGTTCAAGACCAGCCTGGACAACATGGTGAAACCCCGTCTCTACTACAAATACAATAACTTAGCCGGGCGTGGTGGCAGGCACCTGTAATCCCAAATACTCGAGAGGCTGAGGCAGGAGGATCGCTTCAACCCAGCAGGTGGAGGTTGTAGTGAGCCGAGATTGCACTGTAGCACTCCAGCCGGGGCGAAAAGAGTAAAACTCCATCTGAAATAAATAAATAAATATGGAAAGGGGGATGGCTAGAATGAACTCTGCAGTGCTGGATCAGAATTGTAAATATCAATGTGAGCACATAGTTTTATAAATTGTGTGTGTGTGCATATGTGTGCATTTGTTTTGTGTGTATTAGCATGATAGTCTGTCCTCTGAAAGGGCCTACAAGCCATGATACTCCAGTACAAATTAGTACACCTAGAACCCAGATTGTTCTAAATACAATTCTCCCTAAAGGAACCAGGGTTTTCTTTTTTGTTTTTTTTTTTTTTGGTTTTTTTTGAGACAGAGTCTCGCTCTTGTCACTCAGGCTGGAGTGCAATGCTTCAATCTTGGCTCGTTGCAACCTTCGCTTCCGGAGTTCAAGCAATTCTCCTGCCTCAGCCTCCCAAGTAGCTGGGATTACAGGCACCTGCAACACGCCAGGCTAATTTTTGTATTTTTAGTAGAGTCTGATTTCACCATGTTGGCCAGGCTGGTTTCAAACTCCTGACCTCAGGTGATCCACCCCCCTCAGCCTCCCAAAGTGCTGGGATTACAGGCGTGAGCCACCATTGTGCCCGGCCAGGAAGGAACCAGGGCTTCTTTTTTTTCTTTTTTTTTTTTGAGACAGAGTCTCGCTCTGTCACCCAGGCTGGAGTGCAGTGCAGTGCAGTGGCGTAATCTTGGCTCATTGCAGCCTCCGCTTCCTGGTTTCAAGTGATTCTCCTGCCTCAGCCTTCCAAGTAGCTGGAACTACAGGCACCTGCCACCATGCCCAGCTAATTTTTGTATTTTTAGTAGAGACGGAGTTTCACCATATTGGCCAGAATGGTATCGATCTCTTGACCTCATGACCTACCTGCCTTGGCCTCCCAAAGTACTGGGATTACAGGTGTGAGCCACCGCACCTGGTCTTTTTTTTTTTTTTTTTTTTTTGAGACAGTGTTTCACTCATTGCCCAAGCTAGAGTGCAGTTGCACAATCTTAGTGCCCCGCAACCTCCGCCTCCTGGGTTCAAGCGATTCTCCTACCTCAGCCTACCGAGTAGCTGGGATTACAGGCATGCACCATCATACCCAGCTAATTTTGCATTTTTAGTAGAGACGGGGTTTCTCCATGTTGGTCAGGCTGGTCTTGAACTCCCGACCTCAGGTGATCCACCCCCTCCAGCCTCCCAAAATGCTGGGATAACAGGCGTGAGCCACTGCGACCAGCAGGGCTTCTTAAAGGAATTGCTGATTTCAGGGCTGGTGCTAGGAAGATACAAGATAAGACTGGACTATCTTATAACCGGAATGTCTTATTGTGCCATAAAGTTAGGAATCTCAAAAAATTTTGGGAACATGTCAAAAGGGCAGTTTGAAGAGACTCCCACTGTCCCTATCAGGGGCAATTTGAGGATCACAACAAATACTGTCAACAACCCATTGAATAAAATAGAAATCTGTGCATCCATTCTGGTATAAATAAATAGTCAAGCAAATCAGGGAGAAGAGAACGTTTTTTCTTACAGTACAATGCCAGCTAAAAAATATAGAAGAAATGACAGAATAATAAAATCACCATTTGATAACCATCATAGTAACAATTGATTCTTTTAAGTAAGAATCATCAAATGATGCTAAAATTAGTAGTAAAAGTTTTGCAAGGAAGAGGATTTTTTAATTTTAATTTTAATTTTAATTTTTGAGACCAAGTTTCTCCCTTGTCACCCAGACTGGAGTGCAATGGTGCGATCTTGGCTCACTGCAACCTCCACCTCCCTGGTTCAAGTGATTCTCCTGCCTCAGGCTCCCGAGTAGCTGGGATTCTGGGATTGGTGCCCGCCACTATGCCTAGCTAATTTTTTTGTATTTTTAGTAGAGACGGTGTTTCACCATGTTGGCCAGGTTGGTCTCGAATTCCTGACCTCAGGTGATCCACCCTCCTCAGCCTTCCAAAGTGCTGGGATTATAGGCATGAGCCACGGCGCCCGGCCAGAGGAAGAGGATATTTACATAGTCTTAGAGTATCTCCTTACAAGATATTTGTTAACTATTAAAGGAAAAATAAAGGGCTGGGCGCAGTGGCTCATGCCTGTAACCCTAGCACTTTGGGAGGCTGAGGTGGGCAGATCATGAGGTCAGGAGTTCAAGACCAGCCTGGCCAACATGGTGAAACCCCATCTCTACTAAAAATACAAAAAAAATTAGCTAGTGTGATGGTGGGTGCCTGTAATCCCAGCTACTTGGGAGGCTGAGGCAGAAGAATTGCTTGAACCCAGGAGGCATAGGTTGCAGTGAGCTGAGATCGCGCCACTGCACTCCTGCCTAGGTGATAGAGCAAGACTCTGTCTCGGAAAAAAAAAAAAAGGAAAAATAGTCCTTTTAAAGTGAAGAAACCTGGTAGACATCCCCTTAACCAAATAACCAAAGTTAACTTCAACAGTAATGGAACAAGTCAACAACATTATGTAGGGATCACAACATCACTTCTGTGCTATTCCTGCTAAGAATGCATAACCTGAATGTAATCATGAAGAAACATCAGAAAACCCAAGTTAGGGGACACTCTACAAAACAACTGGCCTGTAACTCCTCAAGTATGTCAAGGTTGTGAAAGACAAAGTGTGGAAAATTCTATTCCAGATTAAAGGAGACTAAAAACACTTGACAACTGAACACAATGTATGATATAGAACTTATTTTACCACAACGGACATTACTGGAACATTTGAGCAAATTCAAATGAGGCCTGTAGGTTAGAAAATATTATTGAATCAATATTGATTTCTTAATTTTTATAATTGTGGTTATGAAAGAGAATATCCTTGTTTTTAGAAAATACACACTGGCGGGACGTGGTGGATCACTTCTGTAATCCCAGCACTTTGGGAGGCCGAGGTGGGCAGATCACGAGGTCAGGAGTTTGAGACCAGCCTGGCCAACATGGTGAAATCCTGTCTCTACTAAAAATACAAAATTAGGAGGGCACAGTGGCATGCGCCTGTAGTCCTAGCTACTCGGGAGGCTGAGGCAGGAGAATAGCTGGAATCCGGGAGGCAGAGGTTTCAGTGAGCCAAGATTGTGCCACTGCACTCCAGCCTGGGCGACAGAGCAAAACTCTGTCTCAAAAAATAAAAAAACAAAGAAAAGAAAATATACACTGAAGTGCTTAAGGGAAAGGGGCATCATGTCTGTAATTTATTATCAAACAGAAACAAGTTCAGAAAAAAATTACACACATACACATGCACAGAAATACAGTGAGAGAGAGAGAGCAAGTATGCATTAGATATTAGCCTAGGTTGCTAGGATAATTAAAGTTAACAAGCAATTAATTCATGACTAACATCAGAAACTTGGAGAATATGCCCCAATGCCCTTTTATCAAGTGCCCGGTGCCAATTTATCATTTAAGATAAGGTAGCACTCCACATGACAGAAAGACTTTTAAATGCCAGTAAGTCGCTCTGTATATCTGGGACATCTATAGAACACTTTTTTTTTTTTTTGAAAACTCCTCTAGCAAAAAACATTTTATTTTTTTACTTTCTATTTTTTTGAGAGGGAGCCTCGCTCTGTTGCCCAGGCTGGAGTGCAGTGGCACAATCTCGTCTCGCTGTAAGCTCCACCTCCCGGATTCATGCCATTCTCCTGCCTCAGCCTCCCAGATAGCTGGGACTACAGGCGCTTGCCACCACGCCAGGCTACTTTGTATTTTTAGTAGAGATGGGGTTTCACCGTGTTAGCCAGGATGGTCTTGATTTCCTGACCTCCGCCCACCTCAGCCTCCCAAAGTGCTGGGATTACAGGCGTGAGCCACCGCGCCCAGCCGCACAAAAATTTTTAAACTTTCATCTTCACATTGGGTGATTGCAGTCATAAATTTCACACAATTATTCTGCTTGTATCATAGAATAATCCATTTTCTGATGATTAAGTTGAATCCAAATAAAGTCCAAACACGTGTATAATGTAGAGTTAAAACATTTTAGACTCAAAGCTCAAAGCTAATTAAGAAACGGCATGGGCCACAGTTTGAACCACCACCAACTTGTCTTTGCTCTGTTATTTGTTTGCTGTCTTTGTCTGTTATTCCATATCACTTGCTGGAAGGAAGCAGCCATATTGAAATACAAATTTTGTTTGTTTCTTTTTTGAAAAAGGAAACAAATAGATGGTTTATTCTAAGAATGTACAGGAACTTATATTCTAAACGTCCATAAATGCATATTCTAGGAACTCTTATCATCTCAGAACCCTACTACAGATTCTCTTTAATCTTTTTAAACATCCTGTTACATAAATTGCAGCTGTATCTATAGCAGGAAGAACAATAAGATAATAATTGGTCAAGCATCAAAAGCACTTGGGTGGGTCTTCCACAAACCTTTAGTCTTCTCTCCCACCAACACCATGTTCTTAGATTTTTTTTTCCCAACCACATTAATGTATTTTTTGTTTGTTTGTTTCTTCTTTTTCCTTTCCCCTGAGTCATTACTATGAATTTTTGCCAGGTCAAGAATTATTCTCAGGAACAAACCCCAAGTATTAAAAAAATCAAACAAACAGTACCTGAAGATAAGATGTACTCTTTCCAGGCCCACCCCCTCCCTTTGATTTATTTCTCTAGGTTGAGTGGGTTTAATTGGAATTGCACGTCCTCAGCGTTTCATGAAGGACAGATTTTCTTTTTTTCTTTTTTTTTTTTTTTGAGACGGAGTCTTGCTCTGTCACCCAGGCTGGAGTGCAGTGGCGAGATCTCGGCTCACTGCATTGCTGCCTCCCAAGTTCAAGCCATTGTCCTGCCTCAGCCTCCAGGGTAGCTGGGACTACAGGCGCCTGCCACCATGCCCAGCTAATTTTTGTATTTTTAGTACAGTCGGAGTTTCACCATGTTGGCCAGGCTGGTCTTGAACCCCTGACCTCAGGTGATCCACCCGCCTCAGCCTCCCAAAGTGCTGGGATTATAGGCGTGTGCCACTGCGCCTGGCTCATGAAGGACAGATTTTCTATCTGACCTATGACGTGCTAGGAATTCCCTATTAACTTTCATGGGATGAATTTGGAATTGTCCTTATCACTCAGTATTTACTAAGTAAGAAATCACACAAACCGTCTTATGCAGGCTGTGAATCTAATGTGTGTATACATATAGCAAGCATTTCTTGATGATAAAATGTTAGAGTTATGGCCGGGCACAGTGGCTCATGCCTGTAATCCCAGCACTTTGGAAGGCCCAGGCAGGTGAATCACTTGAGGTCAGGAGTTCAAGACCAGCCTGGCCAATATGGTGAAACTCTGTCTCTACTAAAAATACAAAAATTAGCCAGGTGTGGTAGTGCACGCCTATAGTCACAGCTACTCAGGAGGCTGAAGCAGGAGAATGGCTTGAACCCAGGAGGCGGAGGTTGTGGTGAGCCGAGATTGCACCACTGAACTACAGCCTGGGTGACAGGGCGAGATTCTGTCTCAAAAAAAAAAAAAAAAATTGTTAGAGTTAGGAAGCGTTTTAGAGGTCATTCAACTTGACGTCTTTTCCATAACTTTTTTTGTAAAATGGTTGCAAGCCAAAAACTCAGTTGTTATAACAAGGAGTTCTGTATGGTGTTGGGCAGCTCAATCTATTGCTGGACAGCTCTCATCATAACCCTTGCTTCTTCCTGTGGTTCTTTGGAGCCTCACAGAATATATCTACCTCTCTTCCATGTGACAACCCTTCACACACTGGTAGCTGCTAATTTGTGCCAATTAAGCTATCACTAGGTCTCATAATGATTTTTCAGATCAAATTGGGTAACGCGTGAACATAAAAGTTAATGTTTAACTCTGGAAGGTAAGATTATGGTTATGTTTTTACTTTCTTGTTTATATGTAAATTCTAAGTTTCACAATAAATACTTATTTTAATAGTGAAAACATTGGGTGGGGCACAGTGGTTCACGCCTGTAATCCCAGCACTTTGGGAAGCCGAGGTGGGCGGATCACCAGGTCAGGGATTCGAGACCAGCCTGGCCAGCAACGCAAAACCCTGTTTCTACTAAAAATACTAAAATTAGCCAAGCGTGGTGGTGGGTACCTGTAGTCCCAGCTACTTGGGAGGCTGAGGCGGGAGAATCACTTAAATCCGGGAGGCAGAGGTTGCAGTGGGCCGAGCTCATGCCATTGCACTCCAGCCTGGGCAACAAAGCAAGACTCTATCTCAAAATAATAGTAAGAAGAAGATGAAGAACATTTTTACTGAGTTTATTCTAGATGCCAGTTCCTTTTTAAAAAGGAAAGAAATAGATGGTTTGTTTTAATTACTCTACAATAACCCTGAGGTATAGGCACTGTAATTATCCCCATTGTACAGATGAGGAAACTGCGGCATAGAGGGATTAAGTACTTTTCCCAAGGCCACACAGCTAACTGGCTGATATAATATTGGAACCCAGGTTTTCCTGATCTTTAAGAATTCCTCTTTTTTTTCTCTTTGAGACAAGGTCTCACTTCGTCACCCAGGCTGGAGTGCCGTGGTGTGATCACTGCACACTGCAGCCTAGGTCTCAAGTAGTCCTCCCACTTCAACTTCCCAAGCAGATGGGACCACAGGCACGAGCCACCATACCCAGATAATTTTGTTTTTCTGTTTTAGAGATGGGGTCTCCCTATGTTGCCCAGGCTGCTGTCAAACTCTTGGGCTCAAAGGATCCTCCCACTTCAGCCTCTCAAAGTGTTGGAGCCACCGTTCCTGGCCAGCCTCCCAAAGTGTTGGAGCCAGCTTCCTAAGGTGTGAGACACCGTGCCTGGCTGACCATTCCTCTTATAAGAAAAACAGTTTATTTTGGCAGCAACAAGTAGGGCGTTATTTGTTTTGTTTTGTTTTTAGTGTGGTGTCCAGAAATTAATATAATATGCTAGATTTGATGTGAACAGCATAAAGCACACTGGGATTATTACATCCTTTGATTTGGTGACAGTATAATATTTCAATGTTCCTAAGACTGCATTTGATTTTTTACCTGTAATACAAGATTACCGGCTCCTATAGAGATTACAAAAAATCCTCTGGTTCTTATTTTTTTTTTCTTTCTCCCTTGACTCTACCATCCCCCTTCCTCATCTGCTACCCCATGAGCTCTTCCCTCCACTCCCATAACCAATTTATCAATCTAGTTGTTAACATTTTTCTCTATGCTCATATAATCACATATAGACAAATACAAATGCACACATATTCAATGCAGATTTTTTTGTCATTTAAAAAGTGACTACTTTTTTCCCTCTTTTACTCAAAACATTTTTGTGTGTAAAATCCCTCTAAGTCAACTGGTAGAGTACAAATGCATTCCTTTTCATAGATGTTCCAAAATGTGAATGTACTGTAATTTTTACAACCATCACTCTATAGATGGACATCCATAGTATTTACAATTTGTGTGTGTGTGTTGCCACTTAAAATGTTGCAACAGATGTCCTTGTACATATGTCCTATAGTGTTTTTACTCCAATAGTTTTATTGACACTAATGGTTTTTTTCAGAGGATAGATTTCCAGAACTGTAATTGCTGAGTCAAAGGATATATGTATTTTTATTTATTTTATTTTATTTTTTGAGACCAAGTCTCACTTACTCTATCGCCTGGGCTGGAGTGCAGTTCCAGAATCTTGGCTCACTGCAACCTCTGCCTCCTGGGTTCAAGTGATTCTCCTGCCTCAGCCTCCTGAGTAGCTGGGATTACAGGCATGTGCTGTCACACCCGGCTAATTTTTATATTTTTAGTAGAGACAGAGTTTCGCCATGTTGGTCAGGCTGGTCTCGAACTCCTGACCTCAGGTGATCTGCCCTCCTTGGCCTCCCCAAGTGCTGAGATTACAGGCATGAGCCACTGTGCCTGGCCAAAGGGTATATGTATTTTTTTTTTTTTGAGACGGAGTCTCGCTCTATCGCCCAGGCTGGAGTGCAGTGGCTGGATCTCAGCTCACTGCAAGCTCCGCCTCCCGGGTTACGCCATTCTCTCTCCTCCAGCCTCCCGAGTAGCCTGGTACTACAGGCGCCCCCGCCCACCTCGCCCGGCTAGTTTTTTTGTATTTTTTAGTAGAGACGGGGTTTCACGGTGTTAGCCAGGATGGTCCGATCTCCTGACCTCGTGATCCACCCGTTCGGCCTCCAAAGTGCTGGGGATTACAGGCTTGAGCCACCTCGCCCGGCTTATGTATTTTTTAAAATAATAAGTCATTGCAGACTGGCTTTCCAAAAAGGTTGTAAACATTTCGTATTTCAGTTAGGCAGCACAATGAAAAATACCCCTTGCCCCCTTCCCTGCAGCAATAGGGTGTTATAGTGTATTCAGTAGCCCATTCTTTTTTTTTTTTTTTTTTTTTTTTTGAGGCGGAGTCTCCGCTCTGTCCCTGGACTGGAGTGCAGTGGCCGGATCTCAGCTCACTAGGCAAACCCCGCCTCCCAGGGTTTGCGCCATTCTCCCGCCTCACCTCCCGAGTAGCTGGGACTACAGGCCCGCCACCTCCCACCGGCTAGTTTTTGTGTTTTAGTGAGAGACGGGTTTCACTGTGTTAGCCCAGGATGGTCTCGATCTCCTGCCTCGTGATCCGCCCGTCTCGGCCTCCCCAAAGTGCTGGGATTACAGGCTTGAGGGCCACCGCGCCCGCGCCTTCAGTAGCCATTCTAATAAAAACTGTGAAATAAAATCAAAAGAAACTACTTCAACATAATAAAGACTATTTACCCCAAATGAAAAGCAACTATGATACTAACTGGCAAAATATTAAAATTCTTTTATTCAAAATCAGGAACTACACATGAGTTTTTAGTTAAATAAATCTCCCAAGTCTATTTCACTCTTAACTTTGAAATTAATGTATAATAGGCCAGGCACCCGTGGCTCATGCCTGTAATCCCAGCACTTTGGGAGGCCCAGGTGGGCAGATCACCTGAGGTCAGGAGTTCGAGACCAGCCTGGCCAATATGGTGAAAACTTGTCTCTACTAAACATACAAAATTAGCCGGGCATGGTGGCACGTGCCTGTAACCACAGCTACTTGGGAGGCTGAAGCAAGACAATCACTTGAACCTGGGAGGTGGAGGTTGCAGTGAGCTGAGATCACACCATGGCACTCCAGCCTGGGCAATAAGAGCAAAACTCCATCTAAAAAAAAAAATAACATATACTACACATTTAAAATGTGCACAAATCCTAAGTGCACACATCAATTATCAATGAATTTTTGCACAGTAAACATTTATATAACTACCACACAGGTCAAGAAAGTTATTACTAGCACTTCAGAAGCCTACCTCATGCCCCCTTCCTCCTTCCTATAGAGAACCAGTCCTGACCTTTAATACCACTGAATAGGTTTGCCTGGATTGGAAACATACATACATGTGGCATCATGTAATCTATACTCTTTTGTGTGTGTTTGGTTTATTTCAACATTATCTTCGTGAAGTTTCTTCATGTTTCTGATAGCAGTAGTTCACTCACTTTCATTGCTGAACAATAGTTCATCACTTGAATAATATACCACAATTCATTGTCCATTCTGTTATTGATGAACTTTCAGGTCCTTCTGAATCTGAAACCCATCATCCAATATTTTAGCCATCAATACTCCCAGCTTTGTGTCATCAGAAATTTGGATGGTCACAACATTTGTGATACAAATCATTGACTTTTAACTGTTTGACAGGACCAGACAGACTTGTATCAGCCAACTAGAGATCTCCCTTTAGGTTAACCTTAATACTAATAAATATTATTTGGACAAAATTCAGTTAGCTAAAACTAGCTATCTGTAGTATCATTCAATATACCTTTCTGCATTTCAGAGGCCAAGACAGGAGAATCACTTGAAGCTAGGAGTTTGAGACCAGCCTAGACAACATAGTGAGACCTCATCTCCACAAAACAGGTGTTATGGTACATGACTGTAGTCTTAGCTACTTGGGAGGCTGTGGCAGGAGAATCACTTGAGCCCAGGAGTTTGAGGCTACAGTGAGCTATGATCATATCTCTACATTCCAGCCTGGGCAACAGAGCAAGATCGCATCTTTTATTTTATTTTATTTTATTTTTTTTGAGACGGAGTCTCACTCTATCGCCCAGGCTGGAGTGCAGTGGCCGGATCTCAGCTCACTGCAAGCTCCGCCTCCCGGGTTTACGCCATTCTCCTGCCTCAGCCTCCGGAGTAGCTGGGACTACAGGCGCCCGCCACCTCGCCCGGCTAGTTTTTTGTATTTTTTAGTAGAGACGGGGTTTCACCGTGTTAGCCAGGATGGTCTCGATCTCCTGACCTCGTGATCCACCCGTCTCGGCCTCCCAAAATGCTGGGATTACAGGCTTGAGCCACCGCGCCCGGCCGATCGCATCTTTAAAAAAAAAAAAACACAGGCCGGGCACAGTGACTCATGCCTGTAATCCCAGCACTTTGGGAGGCCAAGGCGGGCGGATCACAAGTTCAGGAGTTTGAGACCAGCCTGGCCAATATGGTGAAACCCTGTCTCTACTAAAAATACAAAAAAAATTTAGCCGGTCTTGGTGGTGCATGGCTGTAATCCCAGCTACTCAGGAGAGTGAGGCAGGAGAATTGCTTGAACTCGGGAGGCAGAGGTTGCAGTGAGCCAAGATCATGCCACTGCACCCCAGCCTGGGTGACAGAGCGAGACCCTGTCTCAACCAACAAACAAACCAAAAAAAACATAAATATTTGTGGAGGTCTACTGTGTTCTAGGTACTGAGTGGGGTTAGAGCTGTGGAAAAAACAGATCACACCCAGACTCTCATGAAATTTACATTCTAATTGATGAGATAGATGGAAATAAAAATTCAGATCATTTTATGAGGAAAGTGAAATGGAACAACACTAAATAGAATAATGAGGAGGAAGCACACAACTTCAGAAGGCACTAGTCATGTGAAGACTGGGAGTATACCATTCCAGGCAAGGGGAACAGCCAAGCACAAAGTCCTTGAGGAAGGGATGGACTTAAAGAAAAAAGGAGGGCAGTGTACCTAGAGCAAAATGTGAACAAAGGCAAGTAGAAGAAAGGTAGACAGAAACTAGATTATGTAAGGTCTTGAAATTCTTTTATTTACTCTCTTTTTTTTTAGAGATGGGGTCTCCCTCTGTCACCTGGGCTAGGGTACAGTGGCTATTCACAGGAGCAATCATAGCACACTGTGGCCCGGAACTCTGAAGCTCAAACAATCCTCACCCCTCAGCTTCCCAACAGCTGAGACTACAGACTCACACAACGTGCCTGGCAAGGCCTTTTATTCTAAATGCAGCGGTGAGATGGACAAGAGATGTACCATCCATATCCTCCTCTAAGGAGGGACTTGATGTCCAGATGTGAAGACTGTAGTCACCAAACAACTCTTTCAGGATCTGCCCCAGACACAGAGTGCCTCACTGCTTAAGGATATACCCTTCTTGGAGCAGACCACTTCTAGAGACTAAGTGAGCAGGGTTATAAAGCCCCAGCTATTTTAACCGAACAATTCTGACGGATAATACTCTTTTCAGAGCTCCTTGATAGGTTGGCCAAGGCTATTTTTGGTCTGCATCACTGATTTATTCCTCAGTCCAACTCAGATTTCTCTTTCTTCCTTGTCACAGATGTTAAACTTTAATAACATGTTGAATCCCAAACTCCACCTCTGCATCTGTGACAAACTCAACCTGTGACAAATGGGAAGCCATTGAAGAATTTATTTATTTTTTTTTTTGAGACAGTTTCATTCTTTGCAGTTCATTGCACAGGCTGGAGTGCAATGGCATGATCTCGGCTCACTGCAACCTCCGCCTCCCAGGTTCAAACGATTCTCCTGCCTCAGCCTCCTTAGTAGCTGGGATTATAGGCATGTGCCACCATGCCCGGCTAATTTTGTATTTTTAGTAGAGACAGAGTTTCTCCATGTTGGTCAGGCTGGTCTCGAACTCCCGACCTCAGATGATCTGCCCGCCTTGGCCTCCCAAAGTGCTGGGATTACAGGCATGAGACACCGTGCCTGGCTGCCATTGAAGGATTTTTAAGCAAGTAATTCAAATGGCCTGATTTACATTTTAGATCACTAGCTGCTGTATAGAGGATGGACTGTAGGAAGTAAAAGTGAAAACAAGACCAGTAGCAGTGGCCCAGGGGAGATGGTGGTGATTTGATCTAGGGAGGAGAAAGCGGGAAGTGGATGGATTTGGGATATAATTTAGTTGTAGAAGTGATAACTGGTTCATCCCAATCATTTGATCAATTACCTTGCAGAAAACAAATTTAGTGTGTTAAAGGAAACCAAAATATTTCTCTCTAAAATGCTGGGGATTTTAGTTAAAGTTAAAAGCTTAAAACACGTGGGCACACTGCCCTTCCTAACTCTGCCTTCATCAGCTCAGAAACGGCTCAGAGACAGCAGTGCTAGAGGATCCAGGAGCAGACTTTACTCTTCCCATTAATTTACCTTCCCACATTTTCCCGCCTTTTGGAAGCGTAAAGATACTCTTCTTGATTTCATCACTATGTAAGATTCATGGCTCTGGCCAAGTGCGGTGGCTCACACCTGTAATGCCAGCACTTTGGGAGGCCTAGGCGGGTGGATTGCTTGAGGCCAGGAGCTTGAAACCAGCCTGGCCAACATGGCGTTACCCTGTCTCTACTAAAAATACAAAAATCAGCTGGGCATGATGGCACATACCTGTAACCCCAGCTACTTGGGAGGCTGAGGCACAAGAATCGCTTGAACCCAGGAGGCAAGGTTGCAGTAAGCTGAGATCATGCCACTGCACTCCAGCCTGGGTGACAGAGCAAGACTCTGTCTCAAAAAAAAAAAAAAAAAAAAAAAAAAAA
>NW_016804657.1:3390784-3397627 GCF_001698545.2 Rhinopithecus bieti
TCATGGCTCTTTGTTAAAATACTATTTAAACAAGGTCCCTAAGCCACCACTGCCTGGAGAGATAAATACTTTTGAACTGAGGCCTCTCCCACTTGATGGGTACAGCATGTTAATAAACTTGTTTTTCTTTTGTTAATCTGACTCTTGTTTTCAAGTGTCTCAACTAAGAACCTAAAAAGGGTAAAAAAAGAAATGATGTTTTCTCTCCAACAGTGTGTTTTTATTTCTTTCATCTACTTGTCCAGTAATCATTTTAAAAAAGAAAATAGCATTAGTTACTGCCTATGTGATGTAGCCCCTGCTTATCTGCACTCTCCCTCCTGTTTACTGTTCCAGCCACCTCAGCTTTTTCTCTGTTCCTCTAGCATGGGAAGCTTATTCCTGCCTCATGACTCTTTCACATGATGTTTTCAGATTTTCTCTGTAGCACTCTGTACCCATTGTCCACCTAAATTCTATTCATCCCTCAGGTAGCAGTTTAAATACTGTGTCCTCACAGAGGATTTCTCTAACACTGCCTCCTCTCTCCCAGTGAAGCTAGTTCCTGTAACTATGGGCTCACCTAAATCCCTGGGTTTTCTTTTTTGGCACTTATCACAAGCTGTAATTATACCATACGTTTTATTATTTGTCTTCCTCACCAGAGTTCCACAAGGGGCAGGAATGTGCCTGTTTTGTTTTATGCTTCATCCCTTGTGCCTTGCACAGTAACTATAACCCAGAAGTTGCACAACAAATATTTGCTGAATGAAAGAACTTGCCTGTAGTGGACCCATGTTAGTGCCTAGAGTCAATTTCTTTACATACTCATAAAACATCTTTTGATAATCCATGCCAAAATGTTCTAGAGATTACTGAAAATTTTCCTACTAGTTTTTTTTTTTTTTTTTTTTTTAAAGACAGAGCCTCTGCTGCATCTCTACTAAAAATACAAAAAATCTCTCACAGAGTCTTGCTGTGTCGCCCAGGCTGGAGTGCAGTGTCATGATCTCGGCTCACTACAACCTCTGCCTCCCAGGTTCAAGTGATTCTCCTGCCTCAGCCTCCCAAGTAGCTGGGACTACAGGCGCTCGCCACGGAGCCTGGCTAATTTTTTGTAATTTTAGTAGAGACAGGGTTTCACCATTTTGGCCAGACTGGTCTCGAACTCCTGACCTCATGATCTGCCCACCTTGACCTCCCAAAGTGCTGGGATTACAGGTGTGAGCCACCGCACCTGGCCTGAGAACTTTTTTTAAAATAAAGTTTGATTATTGTATGGATATATATGTGTGTGTGTGTGTATATATGTGTGTGTGTGTGTGTGTGTGTATATATATATATAGTGTGATATGGATTATTTTACCCGTACCTTATGGGACTATACTATAGATATAATAAAATACGTTATATGATATATTTTTTTTTTTTTTTTTTTTTTTTTTTTTTTTGATAATAGAGTCTCGCTTTTGCCGCCGCCCAGGCTGGAGTACAGTGGCACGATCCCTTGGTTCAAGGGATTCTCCTCCCTTAGCCTCCGGAGTAGCTGTGATTACAGGTGCCTGCCACCACGCCCAGCTAATTTTCGAATTTTTAGTAGAGACGGGGTTTCGCCATGTTGGTCAGGCTGGTCTCAAATTCCTGACCTCAGGCGATCCACTGGGCTCAGCCTCCCAAAGTGTTAGGATTACAGGCGTGAGCCACACACACAGCCTATATGGATGTAATTTTAAGATAATACCAAATATTTATAAAAACAACAAAACCCTGCTCTATTCCACAGTCTTACTCTCTAGATATGCAACTACTTAAGCTAAACAGGTTTGGTCAGTCTCTATCTTTAAAAGAAGTCCTTTTCCATATTTAAAAAATCAAAGACATTTCACCCTCTGACCCTTTCCCCACTGTCAATAATTTCAATAGTATTTCCATTTGTGGTTTGCAATCACATTGGCAATTTCTTTCAGTATCTTTTAGTATCAGGGACTAGAAATTTTACTTTTTAAAAATTTATTTATTCATGTTTCTTTTCTTTTCTTTTCTTTTTTTGGTAGAGATGGTGTCTCTCTATGTTACCCAGGCTGGTCTGAAACTCCTGGTCTCCCCAAATACTGGAATTATAGGCGTGAGCCACCACACCCAGTTGAAATTTTAATTTTTTAAAAAGTAGCAGAATTTCTCTTATTATCTTACTTCAATGGTGTTCTCTTCTCTTCTCTTCTCTTCTCTTCTCTTCTCTTCTCTTCTCTTCTCTTCTCTTTTGTTTTCTTTTGTTTTTTGAGACAGGGTCTTCCCCTGTTGCCCAGGCTGGAGTGTAGTGGCACATTCATAGCCTCGCCTCCTAGGCTCAAGGGATACTCTGCATCAGCCTCTTGAGACTACAGGTAAGTGCTTCCATGGTGAGACAGGGTTTCACCATGTTGGCCAGGCTGGTCTCGAATTCCTGAATTCAAGTAATCCACCGGCCTTGGCCTTCTAAAGTGCTGGAATTACAAGCGTGAGCCACCATGCTCGGCCTGATTTGCAGATTTTAAATGTGATACGTTTCCCCACAAGCCCCACATTTTCCAGAAGAGCTAGCTTGACACAAACTAAATTTTGCTCATGGATGAAATGTAAAGAATTTATAATCAAGCGGCTTCCTCCCCTCCCCGATGCCCTGCCACTGATCCCTCATGAACATTACTTAGGAAGACCCTTTGCCCCAACTCGTTTTTTAAAAAGTGAAATAACAGAAAGTGAAGAGGTTTTCTGAGGATGTTAGCAAGTCTCCACTGTTAAGCAGGTCTTCTCTAGGTTTACAACAGAAATAGCTAAGGAGGCAGCGCTCACACCTACTTTGTCTGTCTTTCTAATACTGAACAAAACCTTTACTCAACTTTGCTGCTTTCTAATGATTCTGTCCTATTTCTACTGTTTTTTTTTTTTTTTTTTTTTTTTTTCTTTTGGCAAACTCCTCTAGCAAAGTATCTGCACAGTTATTGTCACCTCTTAATGTCAAATAACAAATAATTTGGTTTTAGTCTCTATTGAAATATAATTAAGGGCCATTATCTACTCCTGAATAGTCACATTAAAATGCCTCTTCTCAGTCTTTACTGAGAGTTCCCTATTGAGTTTGTTACTGCAAACCACTCTATTAAGGAATGGTTTTTCTTCTCTTTATAATTAAAGAAAATCACATGAACAGTATAGCAACATTAATACAGCTCTAGATAAAAGACAGAAAAAGTCACCCACAATGTCACTACCCATCCAAAAGTAAACTTTTTTTAAAAAGTTTTCATTGTTGTTGTTTTTGAGACGGAGTTTCACTCTTGTTGCCCAGGCTGGAGTGCAGTGACGCAATCTCTGCTCACCACAACCTGCATCTCCCGGGTTCAAGCGATTCTCCTGCCTCAGCCTCTGAATACCTGGACTACAGGCATGCGCCACCACGCCTGACTAATTTTGTATTTTTAGTAGAGACGGGGTTTCTCCATCTTGGTCTGGCTGGTCTCAAACTCCTGACCTCAGGTGATCCGCCCTCCTCGGCCTCCCAAAGTGCTGGGATTACAGGCATGAGCCACCGTGCCTGGCCAAAGTTATGTTTATAGGACACTAGCAGCTGAGTGCAACGGCTCAGCCCGGCCAGCATGGTAAACCCTGTCTCTACTTAAAATACAAAAACTTAGGCATGGTGGCGTGCACCTGTAATCCCAGCTACCCAGAAGACTGAGGCAGGAGAATTGCTTGAACCCGGGAGGCAGAGGTGGCAGTGAACCGTGATCGCACCACTGCACTCCAGCCTGGGTGACAGAGTGAGACTCCATCTCAAAAAAAAAAAAAAAAAATTATTCACATTTCAACCATGAGCAAAATCTAGTTTGTGTTAAGCTAGCTCTTCTGGAAATGTGAGGCTGGTGGGGAGATGTATTATATTTAAAATCCTGAAATCAGGCTGAGCGCGGTGGCTCACACCCAGGTAGGTGGATCATCTGCGGTTAGGAGTTTGAGACCGGCCTGACCAACATAGTGAAACCCTGTCTCTATTAAAAATACAATATTAGACCGGGCGTGGTAGATCACTCACGCCTGTAATCCAGCGCTTTGGGAAGCCAAGGCAGGCGGATCACCTGAGTTCAGGAGTTCGAGACCAGCCTGACCAAATGAAACGCCATCTGTACTAAAAATACAAAAATCAGCTGGGCATGGTGGCACATGCCTGTCATCCTAGCTACTCGGGAAGCTGAGGCAGGAGAATCGCTTGAACCTGGGAGGCAGAGGTTGCGGTGAGCCACGATCAGGCCATTGCGCTCTAGC
This sequence comes from Rhinopithecus bieti, assembly GCF_001698545.2. Taxonomy (NCBI): domain Eukaryota; kingdom Metazoa; phylum Chordata; class Mammalia; order Primates; family Cercopithecidae; genus Rhinopithecus; species Rhinopithecus bieti. The sequence continues at coordinate 3,395,066 of NW_016804657.1, forward strand.
CTGGGCAACAAGAGGGAAACTCCATATCAAAACAAAAAGGCTGCGTATGGTGGTACATGCCTGTAATCCCAGCTATTTGGGAGGCTGAGGTAGGAGAATCACTTGAACCCAGAAGGCAGAGGTTGCAGTGAGCTGAGATCATGCCTTTGCACTCCAGCCTGGGCAACAAGAATGAGACTTCGTCTCTAAATTAAATTAAATTAAATTAATAAAATAAGGGCAGGCACAGTGGCTCATGCCTGTAATCCCAGCACTTTGGGAGGCCAAGACGGTGCATCACCTGAGGTTGGAAGTTCGAGACCAGCCTGACCAATATAGAGAAACCCCGTCTCTACTAAAAATACAAAATTAGCTAGGCGTGGTGGTGCATGCCTGTCATCCCAGCTACTAGGGAGGCTGAGGCAGGAGAATCACTTGAACCCAGGAGGTGGAGGTTGTGGTGAGCCAAGATCACACCATTGCACTCCAGCCTGAGCAGCAAGAGCAAAACTCTGTCTAAAAAAATTAAATAAATAAATAAAATAAAATCCTGAAATCAGTTAAGCCTTAGTGAGGGTGTCTTAGGGCCTCCCCAGATGGGTGTATGTTTTGAGGAAGCAAGAAAGTAGAGAGAACAAAAATGACAAGGGGGCCGGGCATGGGGGCTCATGCCTGTAATCCTAGCATTTTGGGAGGCCAAGACGGGTGGATCACCTGAGGTCAGGAGTTCAAGACCATCCTGGCCAACGTGGTGAAACCCTGTCTCTACTAAAAATACAGAATTTAGCTGGGCATGGTGGCACGCACCTGTAATCCCAAGCTACTTGGGAGGCTGAGGTATGAGGATTGCTTGAACCGTGGAGGTGGAGGTTGCAGTGAACCGAGATTGCACCATTGCACTCCAGCCTGGGCAACAGAGCAAGACTCTGTCTCAAAAAAAAAGCAAGGGAAAATAATGATTAGGTTGATGAACAGAAAGGCTCTTAGGCAAAATTATGCTTTTCCTATGTAGTTCTGGAAGTAATGTCCTCCTCTTAGTTTAGCAGAAAGGATTGCCTCTTACTGGCAGAATTTCTTGCTAAGTAGAAAAGAAAGGTAGAACCAAGCCAGTGGAGATGTATTTTTACAAAGCATTGGATCTTTCCACACTTCTCAGATAACACTATGTAAAGAGTACCTTCTAATACGTAGAACACTCTTTATTTAGGCCAAATCAAGGTTTCTGGATACTCTATAGTGGTCAGGCTGGGTAAACGGTTAGGGAGGGAAGGAAAGGGACTTTTCACATCATATCTTTTGTATCTTTTAAATTTTGTATTATGAACATGTGTCATTTATTGAAACAGTAAGTTGTTACTTTAAAGACTCAAGGCTGAGTAGCGAAATTTAAGATTTAGTTCTTTGGTCAGCATAGCCTCCAGTATTTATTTCTTTTCTTACCCAACTTGTTCATCCGCTGTGTGATTTTGTACTGTGGAGTTTTAGTTTAGGGACCTCTCCCTGCAAGTGACATCCCCAAACAGAAGTTATCAAATCTAATGTAAACAGATCAATTTATGCCTGACATTTCATTTTCTTCCATAAGCTCTGTTTCCCACCAGCAAACAAAACATCTTGTTAAAACAGAGACTGTACACTTCAAGCTTCAGATGAGAATTACAGTCAGATTCCAGCCCTGCTATTTACAAGCTACGTGACCTTCTGCAGGGCATGCTACCGCTCTGGGATTGGGTTTCCTCATGTGGGACTGTAGAAGGTGCACTCAATTTACTAGATAGAGGTCAAAGGATGTACTTCAACTTCTGGCTCTGCCACTTTGTTGTTGTGCGACCTTGGACATACTGCTTGGCCTGTAAGCTTCCGTTTCTATAAAATAGGGATAACACTTCCTTCCAGGGAGGTTTTGAAAGTGGGATGAGGGATCTAAGATGCCTAGGACACATGAGTGCTTAAGCCATGTTAGTGTCTCCTCCTTTCTCTTCACCTGTTTCTTTCCGGGTTGTTTTTGTTTGTTTGCTTTTACTTCATAAAATAAGAACAGTGAACTACCTATTATGCAGATCTCCTGCCTTTCATAGTGCTTTCTAAACTGTGAAGCAGAAAGCAGAATGTGTGGTTGTTTGGGCACCAGGAGGACAAAGGGCCCCAGGCTTTGAATTTCTCTGACCTCTCTAAATTGTGTTTGAATTCCAGAGAAGAGCTCTGTTTTTCTAGGTGGGAATTAGGCAAGCTTTTCCTGGAGCTCACCCCAGTCAGCACCCTGAGGGCTGAGGGCTGAGGACTTCCCTTCTGCAAGACTTCTCTGTCTTTGTGAGGCTTAGCATCACAAAGCCACCTGGAGAGTCATGGGTAGGTATTGTTCTTCAGAGACACCTGGATACTGCCTCACTCCCTGAGCGGGAGGGAAAGCTGCTCTGGCCTTTGAAACATTGTATTGAAAACTCACGGCCGGGCGCGGTGGCTCAAGCCTGTAATCCCAGCACTTTGGGAGGGCCAGACCGGCGGATCACGAGGTCAGGAGATACCTTCCTGGCTAATACTGTGAAACCCCGTCTCTACTAAAAATACAAAAACTAGCCGGGC
>NW_016804657.1:3398175-3405515 GCF_001698545.2 Rhinopithecus bieti
CAGAGCGAGACTCCGTCTCAAAAACAAATAAATAAATAAAATAAAATAAAAAAAAGACTGCTACTTGGTGAATTTGTAACCTGTATTAAACATTAACCCCCTCTGGGCCTGAGTTTCTCTATCTTAAAATGAGGAAAATTAGTGAAATAATACCTAACACACTTCTTAGCTCCAACTAACTTTGCTAGGCCAGATGCTTACAAACTGAAATTTTTCTTTTGTTTTTTTGTTTTTTTGTTTTCTTTTTTTTGAGACGGAGTCTTGCTCTGCTACCCAGGCTGGAGTGCAGTGGCCGGATCTCAGCTCACTGCAAGCTCCGCCTCCCGGGTTTACGCCATTCTCCTGCCTCAGCCTCCCGAGTAGCTGGGACTACAGGCGCCCGCCTCGTCGCCCGGCTAGTTTTTTGTATTTTAAGTAGAGACAGGGTTTCACCGTATTAGCCAGGATGGTCTCCATCTCCTGACCTCGTGATCCGCCCGTCTCGGCCTCCCAAAGTGCTGGGATTACAGGCTTGAGCCACCGCGCCCGGCCCCAAATTGAAATTTTTTTATGTCAACCCTGTCTTATTGCTTGGACAAAGGGGAAGAGAAGAAGGGTCTTAGTTTTTATACCGCAACCAGCATGTATCAGGCATTATATGAGGGACTTTATGTACACTAACCTATACACTGACTTCTAGCACAGTATTGCTTTGTTAATTTGACAAATGATCTTCAAAAAGGGTGGGCACTTGTGCCAAGGGTACTATCTCACAAGGTTCTCTAATTTTAATCTTATCAAGGAAATAAGTAATCAAAAGACAGAAGTGGGAGGCAGAATTGGTACATAATTTTTAAAAATTTGCATTGGTGTGATACTGTACTAGACACTGGAAATAAGGTAATCACAGTTAACCTACTAAACAGATATATTACTTGATAGCAATAGAGAGTACATAATATGTCTAAATCAAGTATCCTGGATAAATCACAGGTCTGCTATTTCTCAACACATTATTTGTTTCCTTCCTTCTCTCCTTAAAAACATTATACACATAATTCATAAACCATTCTCATTATAAAAGAGTCAGCAACATAGAGCAAAGACTTAGGGGTCATTCTCTACTCAGCCTTCCTTTCAGCCCCCAGCCCCTTACCTCACTCTCCCACCACCCAATCCCCTTAACAGAGAACCACAATGATGTATATTCCAAGTCATTTTCAAGTTAAATTTCATTATTGCTATCCTTACGTTTTCCTTTAAGAAAAAAGAAACTCTGGGCTGGGTGCAGTGGCTCACGCCTGTAATTCCAACACTTTGGGAGGCCAAGGCGGCCAGATCACAAGGTCAAGAGATCGAGACCATCCTGGCCAACATAATGAAACCCCATCTCTACTAAAAATACAAAAATTAGCTGGGCGTGGTGGTGCATGCTGTAGTCCCAGTTATTCAGGAGGCTGATACAGGAGAATTGCTTGAACCCAGGAGGGAAGTCAGGAGATCTTGACACTGCACTCTAGCCTGGCAACACAGCGAGACAACGTCTCAAAAAAAAAAGAAAAATTCTGAAAAGGGTAAGGAAAAAGTGGGATTCAGTAATCTACAAAGCATTTTAGGCAGGACACTTTTCAAAATGCAGTTGGCAGAACTGGAAGTTGAACTGAGTGTGGTTTCCAGTACAGGGCATCTAGCCACCTTCACCTCAGTCAATACTGCTGATCAACTCTCTCTGGCTCTGGCTGGCCTGCCAAAGACAGCCAAACACAGGAGACATGACAAATTACTAGTATCTTTTGCTTCTTTTTTTTTTTTTTTGTGGAGAACAGGGTCTTGCTGTATCACCCAGCTTGATCTCGAACTCCTGGGCTGAAGCTGTTCTCCTGCCTCTGACTACTTAAGTGCTGGGGTTACAGGTGTGAGCCACTGCACTCTACCTTTATTTTTATTCCATATATTCATCAGTCCCCTTGTGCCCTGGTAATGGCTAGAAATAGGAGTTTCTCTTACATACAGTACCAGGGACACACTTTCTCTCCTTCTCTTTCCTTTCTAAAGGACAATGTCAAGGACATGTCCAGGACAGGTCAGAGAATGTTATGTCAGAAATACTGCTGCTATATTTACCCCCACTTGCCTTTGAACCAAAACAATTTATATAATTCAAAACAAAACAAAAAACAGCAGAGGCAAACTGTCCTGGGTATCTTCAGAGAAGAAAAACATTGAATTTTAAAGCTGTGTATTTTACTTTGCAATAAATTTTCTGGGGCTAAAGATCCTTTTCTCTTTGTTTTACTTTTAAAATTATCTGAGGAGAGAGTTAAAGAGATGTATCAGCTGGATACAGTGACTCATGCCTGTAATCCCAGGATTTTGGGAGGCCAAGGCGGGCGGTGGGGGCGGGGGTGCGCAGGGATCACCTGAGGTCAGGAGTTCAAGACCAACCTGGCCGACATGGTGAAACTCCATCTCTACAAAAATACAAAAATTAGCCAGCCATGATGGCGGGTGCCTGTAATCCCAGCTACTCAGGTAGCTGAGGCGGGAAAATCACTTGAACCCGGGAGGCAGAGGTTGCAGTGAGCCAAGATCGTGCCACTGCACTCCAGCCTGGGCAACAGAGCAAGACTCTGTCTCAAAAAAAAAAAAAGAAAACAAAGGCCGGGCACTTTGGGAGGCCGAGGTGGGCGGATCATGAGGTCAGGAGATCAAGACCATCCTGGCTAACATGGTGAAACCCCGTCTCTACTAAAAATACAGAAAAATTAGCCAGGCGTGGTGGCGGGCGCCTGTAGTCCCAGCTACTTGGGAGGCTGAGGCAGGGAAATAGTGTGAACCTGGGAGGCAGAGCTTGCAGCGAGCTGAGATGGCGCCACTGCACCCCAGCCTGGGCGAGACAGCAAGACTCCGTCTCAAAAAAAATTATAATAATAATAAAACAAAACAAAACAAAACAAAACTGTAACCCCAGTCAGCACATAAGAGTCCCAAATGTTAGGTAGAGAATGCTGAGAGAATTAGGAGAGTGTTAGGGGAAGCTTTAAAGGAGAGAGTGGTATTTGAGATGGGAGGGGACAAGAAGACATTCCGGATAGAATAAAGAAAGGTCCAGAAGAACAAACGTTCAAGATGTGCTTAGGGAACAATGACTACACCAATCTGACACATGTCAAGGAACAATGGGTAATAAGTTGGGCTCACATTTGGAGAGGCTAAAAAGTCTGTACTTAATTCCTTAGATAATGGAGTGTCTGATATTTTCATTGAGAAATGACATGATTAAAGTAGTGCTTTAGGGCAATTAATATGGCAGGTGCCCTGGTGGTGGGGACGGATTGGAGGGCTAAAAGCTCTAGGTGCTTCAATGAGGGTGATAGAGCATAACAAAGTCTTCCTACCTCTGCATCAAATGCTGCTCAAGGGAGAACTTCCCACCTAGCACTTACATATTCAATATTTATACTTAACCAATTACATTTTTAGTTGGTCTTCTTTCTTTTCCAAGCCTGACTCATGACTCTGGTAATATTAGAGAGTGAGCTGCCTGAGAATGGGCCCTTAATTGTTCTTTTCCTCTTCCTCCCTTTGTAACAGAGGCCCAAATTCCCTCCACACTGTGTCCAGCCTAGTAGTGGACCTCACTCAGGAGGAACAAACTGACACACAACTTCTGGGTGGGCCCAGCCTACACTTTCCTTCTGCTTTGGTTTCAGGCATTTTTGACAACATCTAAAACATCCAATAAATTCAGAGGGTGAAGAAAAGGGATTAATTGGCAGGAAGGTGGGGATGAAGAGGTGTGTCTGTGTCATAATGAAAGATAGATTTGAGTTATGGTCCTTTAAAAAAAGTTTATGACATTCGTTGAGAAGTTATTGTATGTCAAGCATCTTGTAATTCAAATGTATTATCTCATTCATCTAGTTGACAAGCCTATGAGATAGTTTCTATTATTTTACAAATGAGAAAAGTGATCCAAAGAGAAGTTCAATAATTTGTTAATTATTCATAGCAAGTGACAGAGTCAAGATTTGAATTATGTCTCTTTACTGTCAAAAGTCCATTATTTTGGCCAGGTGCGGTGACTCATGCCTATAATCTCAGCACTTTGGGAGGCGGAGGTGGGCAGATTACATGAGGTCAGGAGTTCGAGACCAGCCTGGCCAACATGATGAAACCCCATCTCTGCTAAAAATACAAAAATTAGCCGGGTGTGGTGGCACGTGCCTGTAGTCCCAGCTACTAGGGAGGATGAAGCAGGAGAATCGCTTGAACTCGGGAGGCAGACGGTGCAGTGAGCCGAGATCGAGCCACTGCACTCCAGCCTGGGTGACAGAGTGAGACTCCGTCTCAAAAAAAAAAAAAGTCCATTATTTTAACCACTGTAGACTACTGATTCTACATTAGGGACCTAGATAACAAGGCCAGTGTATCTTCAATTCTTTAATCCATACCCTTCTGAAACGCAAGAGCACTGTTGCCTGAGTGTTTGTTGAAGGGGTTTATTTATTTGGTTTAAGACTTTGTTCCCAGAGATTAAATTGCAGATCCCTAACCTTCTCACTACTAAGTAGCTTCTAGGAGTGGATCTCAAAGCTTCGAAAGATTTTAGCCTGCCAGACAAATATCATTAATTAATTAATCCTTTTTCCCTTAAGACAGCCAGGTCTTCCACACTACCTTGATGGGTTTCTGGACAAAAAAAAAAAAAAAAAAACAAAACAAAGGAATTTGGGTAGCATAAATATAATTAATCATTTCTATTAGGCTTCTTTGAAAAGGAGAAAACAACTCTTACACCTTCATTAACACCTCCATGGAGCCTCCAGGATAGTGGTACTAGGTCAGGACTCATACTAGAAATCCCTGTTCTGACCTTTTCTGTTAGAATGCTTGACTGCCTGGTATTTTCCTATTAATACTAGGATTTTTTTTTCTTTTTTTGAGACAGAGTTTTGTTCTTATCACCCAGGCTGGAGTGCAATGGCGCAATCTTGGCTCACTGCAACCTCTGCCTCGTGGGTTCAAGCGATTCTCCTGCCTCAGCCTCCCAAGTAGCTGGCATTACAGGCACCTGCCACCATGCCCAGCCAATTTTTTGTATTTTTAGTAGAGATGGAGTTTCACCATGTTGTCCAGGCTGGTCTGAAACCCCTGACCTCAGGTGATCCACCCGCCTCGGCCTGTCAAGGTGCTGAGATTACAGGTGTGAACCACCACGCACGTCCTTTTTTTTTTTTTTTTTTTTTGGTAACATATTCTATCTCATATATAACAATCCAAGAAATATTAATAGCTATGAACTAGAATATGTTTAAAAAAACACTTCGGCTGGTAGCTCATGCCTGTAATCCCAGCACTTTGGGAGGCCAAGGTGGGCGGATCATGAGGTCAGGAGTTCCAGACAAGCATGGCCATCCTGGTGAAACCCCGTTTCTACTAAAATACAAAAATTAACTGGGCATGACGTTGGGTGCCTGTACTCCAGCTACTTGGGAGGCTGAGACGAGAGAATCACTTGAACCTGGGAGATGGTGGCTGCAGTGGGCTGAGATCGCACCACTGGACTCCAGCCTGGGTGACAGAGCGAGACTCCGTCTCAAAAAAAAAAGAAAGAAAGAAAGAAAGAAAAGGAAAGAAAAGAAAAGCAAACATAGGCTGGGCATGGTAGCTCATGCCTTTGGGAGGCTGAGGCAGGTGGATCACCTGAGTTCGGGAGTTGGAGACCAGCCTGGCCAACATAATGAAATCCCATTTCTACTAAAAATACAAAAATTAGCTAGGCGTGGTGGCGTGCACCTGTAATCTCAGCTACTCGGGAGGCTGATGCAGAATAATCACTTGAACCCAGGAGGCAGAGGTTGCAGTGACTGGTGATCATGCCACTGCACTCCATCCTGGGTGACTGAGGGAGACTCCCTCTCAAAAAAAAAAAAAAAAAAAGGATTTAATAAACAAATGAGAAGTGATAGGAGATTTTAGCAGATAATTCTGTTCTGCTATGGTGGAGCCCAACCTTAGGACATGAGACACTACTCTATAAGCCTAGGACCCTGACTCTGGCTGTGGATGCTTCTGAACAGTGCTAAGTGAAAGCCCATGAAAGAACAGACCGTACTCAAGGCCTGTGGAAGAAAAGATGTTACAAGCCATCCCCCCAGATTCCTGGACAAGCTCTGAGTCCTTGCAAGGAAACCAAAAGGTAAGTAAGTATAAGTGGGCCAAATGCAAGGACTCCAGGTTTTCAGTCTTTAGCACTGACCAACAAAATGACCTTTTTTTTTTTTTGAGATGGAGTCTCACTCTGTCACCCAGGCTGGAGTGCAGTGGTGCGATCTTGGCGCAATCTCGACTCACTGCAACAACCTCTGCCTCCCAGGTCCAAGCAATCTCCTGCCTCAGCCTCCGGAGTAGCTGGGATTAACAGGTGTCTGCCATCACGCCCGGCTAATTTTTGTATTATTAGTAGAAACGGGGTTCTTTTCTTTTTTTGAGATGGAATCTAGCTCTGTCACCAGGCTGGAGTGCAGTGGTACAGTCTTGGCTCGCTGCAACCTCTGCCTCCCTGGTTCAAGCGATTCTCTTGCCCCAGCCTCCTGAGTAATTGGGACTACAGGCACACCATGACGCCCAGATAATTTTTATATTTTTAGTAGAGACGGGGTTTCACCATGTTGGCCAGGATCTCATGACCTCGTGATCCACCCGCCTCAGCCTCCCAAAGTGCTGGGATTACAGGTGTGAGCCACTGTGCCTGGCTAAAACGACCTTTGACATCTGGCCTGACCTCTCTGTTTCTTCTTCTTCCTTTTTTGTTAAATGAGTACTCAAATCAACAATAATAGGCCGGGCGCGGTGGCTCAAGCCTGTAATCCCAGCACTTTGGGAGGCCGAGACGGGCAGATCACCTGAGGTCAGGAGTTCGAGATCAACCTGGCCAACATGGTGAAACCTCGTCTTTACTAAAAATACAAAAATTAGCTGGGCATGGTGGCGCATGCCTGTAATTCCAGGTACTTGGGAGGCTAAGGCAGGAGAATTGCTTGAACCTAGAAGGCGGAGGCTGCAGTGAGCCGAGATCGTGACTCTGCGCTCCAGCCTGGGTGACAGAGCAAGACTCTGTCTCAAAAATAAAATAAAATAAAATAAAACAATAATAGCTTCTATGGCCAGGCACTTTTTAAGAAAATTTACATAAATTTAAAAAGTAGCATTAGTAAAAAAAGAATATTTTAATTTATAAAACATTATTCTCAGGCTGGGCGCGGTGGCTCAATCCTGTAATCCCAGCACTTTGGGAGGCCGAGACGGGCGGATCACGAGGTCAGGAGATCGAGACCATCCTGGCTAACATGGTGAAA
>NW_016804657.1:3409558-3411743 GCF_001698545.2 Rhinopithecus bieti
AAAAAAAAAAAAAAAAAAAAAAAATTGTGGGCCAGGCACAGTGGCTCACGCCTGTAATCCCAGCACTTTGAGAGGCCGAGGCAGGCAAATCACTTGAGGTCAAGACTTTGAGACCATCCTGGCCAACATGGTGAAACCACGTCTCTACGAAAAATACAATTAGGTGGGCTTGGTGGCAGGCGCCTGTAGTCCCAGCTCAGAAGACTGAGGCACGAGAATCACTTGAACCCAGGAGGCAGAGGTTGCAGTGAGCTGAGATCACGCCACTGCACTGCAGCCTAAGCAATAGAGCGAGACTCAGTCTCAAAAAAAAAAAAAAAAAAAAAAAAAATTGGAATTGTCCCTTTGATATCTTACACCTTTTTTTCACCCCAGAGTAATGCATCATTTGTCAGGATTAGGGAATAGTAAGAGATAAACATTTTTTGATAAAATGAGAAGAGGGCAATTGAGAAAATGAGATGGGAAAAGAAAATCAGGGCTGCAGATGTCCTCTGGGGTGCATCAAATTGAGGATCTAGACATTGATTTATTTGAAACTAACCACTGCCCTGTACCCCTTGGAAAGTATTTACAGACCTACCCTAACCACTACTGGCAGCCCTACTGATCTCCATGTTAACTGTGTTTCTCCCAGCCACACCTGCCCAGAGGGAGAAACTGGGTCATGGTAGCAGTAACCAAGTAGTGCTCTTTGTTCCTTACCCCACCAGATTTACACAACCTATAACCCTCTCAGTGATCTTCTGAGTCCTTCTGGAGTCTCTAGGGGTGGGTTTCATATGCTAACTAATTGGTCTTCTTGGCTTCTTTGTGGTTTCTGCTCATTTCATTCATCTCCTATAGTCTGGCACAGTAGAACGGCTAGCCTCTTAGCTGCCAGAGCCAAACAGACTGTTCCATATAAGAAAACCAACCTCTGGACTCCTGGGGCTTTTCTGGTGTGGTGGTGACCTTCCAGAGGGAAATCTACCCCTACTCCTATCCAGTATTCTTCCCTGCCATGAGGGGATTTAGAAGGAAAGCACTCCCTGCTGACAGTTCTTACAGGGGTTTGTGAAACAAATAATCCCATTTGGTCACCCTTTTGGTTGAGAAGTGGTGATAAATGCTCAAAGTGGTCTGAAGTGCCAGGTGCTATAAAAGAACAGAAAGGGGCCTCTCATCCAGGACTGCACTTTATATTTCAGCATTACCCACTATTTTTTCATACCCCACGACTCAAAAGATTCCCTCTCAAGCCTTTGCTCTTTGGTCTCCTTGATGAACTCACATTCACCCTTCAAATCTCAGTTCACTCCCTTCTTTCAGGATGTTCCCATTCCTCTGATGCCCTTGAGAGTTTTCTGCTATCTCCATGCTTTTACTACATTTTGGTTTATTTGCTCTTACTATATATTTGCTTGTTAGTCTTTGTATCCAGTCAGACTATGGACTCCCGAGGGTGTTGGGACTCAGGAGACACCACCTTTAAGTATGAATGTAGGAGACCAAAATATGCCACCCCAAAACATGCCTTTTTGGCGTATTGATTATTTCCAGCTGGTTATTTAGAGAAACTACAGACATAGGAGTAGCTTTGGAAAGTTACTCTTGCAAGAGAAATGTGCAGTTGACCCTTGAACAACATGGGTTTGAACTGCACAGGTCCACTTATACTCAGATTTTTTCTTTTTTTTTTTAAGACAGAGTCTCACTCTGTCACCTAGGCTGGAGTGCAGTGGCATGATCTTGGCTCACCGCAACCTCCACCTCTTGGGTTCAAGCGACTCTCCTGCCTCAGCCTCCTGAGTAGCTGGGATTCCAGGCATGCGCCACCACGCCCAGCTAATTTTGTATTTTTGCTAGAGACGGGGCTTCTCCATGTTGGTCAGGCTGCTCTTGAACTCCTGACCTCAGGTGATCCGCCCACCTCGGCTTCCCAAAGTGCTGGAATTCCAGGCATGCGCCACCATGCCCAGCTAATTTTGTATTTTCAGTAGAGGTGGGGTTTTGCCACGTTGGCCAGGCTGGTCTTGAACTCCTGACCTCAGGTGATCCACCCTTCTTGACTTCCCAAAGTGCTAGGATTACAGGCATGAGCCATGACGCCCGGTCTAGAAATATTTTTTTTTTTTTTTTTTTTTTTTTTTTTTTTTTTTTTTTTTTTTTTTTTTTTTTTTTTTTTTTTTTTTTTGTGTGTGGT
>NW_016804657.1:3413383-3418428 GCF_001698545.2 Rhinopithecus bieti
AAAAAAAAAAAAAAAAAAAAAAAAGTGATCTCTCAGTTCTCACGTAGTTTTCATCATGTTTAGTGCAATACCATAAACCTTGAATAACACCTTGGGATCATATGAAGTGCCACTAGTGATGCTGGAAGTGCTCCCAAGAAGCACGGAATAGTTATGTCATTACAAGAAAAAGTTGAATTGCTTGATTTTTCCATATTTTGAGGCCTGCAGCTTGTAGTTGTCTGCCATTTCAAGAGAAATGAATCCAGCATAAGAACCATTAAAAAAAAGAAAGAAAGGAAATTTGTGAACTGTCACTGCAGCTACACCAGCAGTCACAAAAACCTTGCACTTTTTGCAAACTACCTTTATATCTTGTACTGAAAATGCAACTTTTATATTGGTGCGGTGTTGCTATAAGAAATACCTATATACTCTAATATGATTACAGAAAAAGCAAAATCATTATATGACAACTTGAAGCAAAAAGAAGGTAAAATCTAAAGCGAGAGAATTTAATGCTAGCAAAGGATTGTTTGGTAATTTTAGAAAGAAGTTTGGGTTTAAAAATGTCAAGATAACGAGAGAATTAGCTTCTGTCAACTAAGAGGCAGCAGATGATTTTCCAGACATTATGAAAATCATTGAGGAAAAGGGATATCTACCTGAATAGGTTTTTAATGCAGATGAAAGTGCTTGATTCTGGGGAAAAAATGACACAAAAGACATTTATTAGTAAGGAAGAGAAGCGAGCACCAGGATTTAAGGCAGGAAGTGATAGGCTATCTCTTCTGTTTGTACAAATGCAGTCAGGTTTAGATTAAGACTGCCCTTATCTGTAAAGCTGCTAACCCTCAAGCTTTGCAGGGAAAAGATAAATACCAGCTGCCAGTCTTTTAGTTGTGGAACAAGAAGGCCTGGATAATGAGAATCCTTTTTTCTGGATTGGTTCCACTGATGCTTTGTCCCTGAAGTCAGGAAGTACCTTGCCAGTAAGGACTGCCTTTTAAAGTTCTTTTGATATTGGACAATGCCCCTGGCCACCCAGAACCCCATGAGTTCAACACCGAAGGTGTCAGAGTGGTCTGTTGCCCCCAAATATGTGTCTAATTCAGCCTCTAGATGTGGGGTTCATAAGGACCTTCAAGGCCCATTACACATGATACTCTATGGAAAGGATTGTCAACAGTATGGAAGATGATCCTGATAGAGAGGAACATCACTACATTCTGGAAGTATTACACCATTGAAGACATCATCATTGTTATAGAAAAAGCTATGAAAGCCATCAAGTCTAAAACAATAAATTCCTGCTGGAGAAAACTGTGTCCAGATGTTGTGCATGACTTGTCAGGATATATGACAGAAGCAATCAAGGAAATCATGAAAGAGATTGTGGATGTGGCAAAAAAGGTGGGAGATAAAGGGTTTCAAGATATAGATCTTGGAGAAATTCAAAAGCTAATAGACATCACACCTGAGGAATTAACAGAAGATGACTTGATGGAGATAAGTGCTTCCAAACCAGAACCAGATAAAGAGGAAGAAAATGTAGAAGCAATAGTTCCGGAAAACAAATTGACATTAGACAATCTGGCAGAAGGGCTCTGATTATTCAAGGCTGCTTTTGACTTCTTTTACAACATGAGCCCTTCTGTGACATGGACACTAAAACTAAAGAAGGATTGGTACCATATATGGAGGCTGGGAAGTCCCAAGATCAAGCTGCCAACAGATTTGGAGCCCAAAGAGGGCTGGTTCCTCATAAATGATGCTTTCTAAATGTGTCTCACAGCCTCCCTCCAGCCTCTTTTTTTTTTTTTTTTTGAGACGGAGTCTTGCTCTGACGCCCAGGCTGGAGTGCAGTGGCCAGATCTCAGCTCACTGCAAGCTCCGCCTCCCTGGTTTACGCCATTCTCCTGCCTCAGCCTCCCGAGTAGCTGGGACTACAGGCGCCTGCCACCTCGCCCGGCTAGTTTTTTGTATTTTTTAGTAGAGACGGGGTTTCACCGGGTTAGCCAGGATGGTCTCAATCTCCTGACCTTGTGATCCGCCCGTCTCGGCCTCCCAAAGTGCTGGGATTACAGGCTTGAGCCACCGCGCTCGGCTAGTTAATTTTTAAATATTTTTCGTAGAGACATGGTTTCACCATTTTGCCAGGCTGGTCTAGAACTCCTGACCCAAAGTGATCTGCCTGCTTCAGCCTCCCAAAGTGCTGGGATTACAGGCATGATCCACCACACCTGGCCCTCCAGTCTCTTTTACAAGGGCACTAATCCCATTCATGACGGCTGTAGCCTTCTGACCTAATCAATTCCTAAAGTCCCCATCTCTTAATTGGTATCACATCAGGGCCTAAATTTCATCAGCATTCAGACCATAGCAGCACTTTTGTCTGTCTTGTTATCTTCTGCTGCATAAACAGAAGGGAGTGGTGCTCTTTAAATCAGCCCAAGCGCCTCTGGGTATCTTGAAGATAACCAGCTCTTTCCACAAGCCTTGGTGACTCTGGAGGTTCTCAGATCTGGAGGGTGCTGAGGAGGGGAGAGGTCAGAGGTCTGACTTGGACACAGCCAGTCAGAAGAATTCTTGATTTTTAAGTAGGTAGAGTATTCATCTCTGCTGGAGGGGAAAGGAGGGGCCTTCTGTGATTCTTCTGCCAGTTGGGATGAAAGAAACAGTCAATGGAGAACCAGCCTATTATCTGAGCTTAGGAAACAATGCTCTTGTTGATACATTCTCAGCTCCTTTTCCAAGGGGAGGGAACAGCTGTAGGCTGATCCATGAAATCTTCTGGCCTAGAATTGGAAGGATCTGACCTGACTCTTCTGGGGGAGGCCATCGTATCAGGATTTTATCCAAGCAAGCCCCTGACTCAGATCTATACATTCTATTTCACTGCATTTGTGCACAGCAGTGCTGCTCAAAATGTGGTCAGTCCTCCACTGGCATCATTAAAATACCCAAATTCTTGGGCCCCACTGCAGACCTACTAAATAGGAATTCCTGGATAAGGCACAGGAAGCTGTGTTTTAACAAGCTCTCCAGGTGATTTTTATGTTATGCTAAACTATGAAAAGTACTGCTGTGTGGGATTCTCTCTCACACACACACATACACAGACACACACACCACACAGCTACCTAAAACTCCTGCAGCTGCTAATGCCACTTGGTCATTTTCCTGTGGTTTTCCTCAGCGGGGCCCTGGGATTTGTTTTTCTCCACTGTGGACCTTGTTCATTTCCTGCTGTTTCCAAGAGGTTGGGAGAGGAAAGAGAGCAGGAATGAAGGCGGGAGGGGGAAGGGGTTAGCTAAGGCAGTGGAGCTTTCAAGAATGAAAAGGAAAAAGCTTAGTGACAGTGTTCCTTTGTGAAGAATTCAGCTTTATGTTGATGGAGCTGCAAGTCATTAGCAACCCAGGCATACGGCCTGAGTTGACCGGGTCATTCTCCGGGGCCAGATCGCCCTCTGCTGCCGACTGAAAAATAACACTCTGGGGCTCGAACTGCCAAGGAGAAGAGGAAGAGTCTCTGGGGCTAGGGTGGGAGAGAGAACGTGACCAAGGCCAAGAGATCACAAAGTCACCAGGCTGTAGAAGAAACTTGTTAAATTCCTGTGTGCAGGAAAGGAAGAAGTAGCCAAATGAGCGGGCGTTTCCAGGACTCGTTCAACAAACAGTAGGATTCACCCAAGATTTCCACTAGCTCCTGTGATCCTAGCTCCCAGCTTAATGAGGCTCTGCAGTCATTCTTCCTTTTATGCCTCACCTTTACCTCACTTGGAACATAAAGGGTGTTTAAAATGGGAAGACAGCCTGGGCGTGGTGGCTCACGCTTGCAATCCCAGCACTTTGGGGGCCCGGGCGGGTGGCTCACCTGAGGTCAGGAGTTCCAGATCAGCCTGACCAACATGGTGAAACCCCGTCACTCCCAAAAATGCAAAAATTAGCCAAGCATGGTGGCGCACGCCTGTTAATCCCAGCTTTTTGGGAGACTGAGGCAGAAGAATCGCCTGAACCTGGGAGGCAGAGGTTGCAGTGAGCCAAGATCGAACCATTGTACTCCAGCCTGGGCAACAGGAGCGAAACTCTTCTCAGAAAAAAAAAAATAATTAAAAATAAAATGAGAAGACAGTCACAAAAAAGAAAAAATGACAAAGTTTTGGTGTCGAGGCATTTAGGGGCAATTAGGCTTTTCAGAGGTTTTTTTGTTTTGTTTTGTTTTGTTTTTTAATTTCCTTGTCTCAGACTCTCGTTGTTTCTTTTGCCTCCTTGAAAGCCAAATGTCTTTCAGTCTTTCTTCTCCTGCCAGGGAACTCTTATCCACAGCTGTGGAGTCAGCCCTTTTCAGTTCTTGCCCCACTTTATTGCAGTTGGGAATGACAGTTCATGTGGGTCACTGGTGAAGAGAGCAAAGATTTGTTAGCAGAATAAAAGCTCAGGCACAGCAGTTGCTCTGCCAGCCATGGGCAGTGACCCATTTCCTCCTTCTTCTTGCCTTTGTCCCTTCCCAGCTCAGACTATAGCTGGTCACTGAGGGTCTTCACCCCTCTACCACTCACCCTTGCGACTCCTGCTGGGGAGATAACTTCAGAGTCAGGGCTGGAAAATTACTTAAATTGTCTGTCCTGAGGGGCTGAGGTGGACTAGGGGGAGGGGTGTAGGAGGTGAAGAATTGGGTGTGGAGATGAGAATGCAAGTGGGCAGGAGATCAGTGCAGTAGCCAAATTCTTCAGAATGTTTTTGTGTCAGCCAGGCATGGTGGCTCACGCCTGTAATCCCAGCACTTCGGAATGCCAAGGCGGATGGATTACCTGAGGTCAGGAATTCGAGACCAGCCTGACCAACATAGTGAAACCCCATCTCTACTAAAAATACAAAAAGTTAGCCGGACATGGTGGCGGGCGCCTGTAATCCCATCTACTTGGGAGGCTGAGGCAGGAGAATCACCTGAACCCAGGAGGCGGAGGTTGCAGTGAGCCGAGATCCCACCACTGTGCTCCAGCCTGGGCTCGAGAGAGCGAGACTCCGTCTCAAAAAAAAAAAAAAAAAAAAAAAAAAAAAAA
>NW_016804657.1:3421198-3422912 GCF_001698545.2 Rhinopithecus bieti
AAAAAAAAAAAAAAAAAAAAAAGAAAAGAAAAGAAAATGTAACCTGATTCTGTGGTCTCAGGCTGATGAAGTTTTGGAACACCTAGCTGTATAATCAGGTATAACTGGTATGACGTGCTCCACAGTGTGGGATATAAATATAGTCTCATGTTTTATTTTTCCATTAATCACTTGAGACCCCAACTGCATTTAGTGGCAAGAGGTCCAGTATCTCCCTGGAGACCTTCCTACCAACCCTCTGTATTGTTCAAGAACAAGGACTTCTGCCTGTCTTATCAGGTCCTTGGGAGAGAGTGGAGGAGATGGTGTTCTGGTGTTAATTGAGGCTGAGAAAGCAGCACTGCTCACATTTTGCTTTATTTTCTTCTTCTCCTGGGCAGAAGCAGTGCTGTATTTGTGGTCAAATGAGCTAACAACATCCTTCCTGACTTCTTTCTCAGAATTAGGAAACCCTGATTAGCATTTAGAACCTCATTTTCACAGACTTCAGTCATGAAAACGTCAAGACCTAGGCAACACACCAGTGAAATTTCATAATATGGAGGATAACATATATTTAAATATGTTTAAAATATGTATTTTTAAATGTGGTTAAAATGTTTTTAAATTGTGAGTCAAAGTAATTAAAATTAAGAATTGAATGTTGCTTCTTCTTCCTTCTAAGAGAGATGACAAAATTCTGTTTGGTGGGGAAAGAAATCTCTATCTTATTCCCTGCTCCTTCCAGAAGCTATTGGGGAGGCAAAAGAAAAGAGAGCTCAAAGTGGTCCCGAGGGGTTGGATCTGGGGAAAATGCTCACAGGATAGCAGGGCACAGTCACAAAGCTAGCTCTGCAAAGAAGGCCTAGGGTTGGAAAGGGGGTAGAGAGGTCAGTTGTTTATGTAACAGAATTGAGGGGAATTGAGTTTCTGGGGAGACCGGGGAAAAGGAAGAGGTGCATGAAAATGGAATTAGCAAGGAGGCATTGGGAAAGAAATGATGGTCAGATTCACTTTTGCAGTGTTTATGTCTCTACAACACAAACCCCCTCCGTCCCCAGGGTCTGATATACACACTAATGCCTTTGGCTAATAACTAATAAAAATAAAGCTAATAAAACAAGTAGTTATGTAACATTTGTGTGTACCATACTGTCCTATGTATTTTACATATATGAACTTAATTCAGTTGTGTAACATTTGTGTGTACCATACTGTTCTATGTATTTTACATACATGAACTTAATTCTCATAAGCTTATGAAATTGGTACTGTTATTATTCCATTTTCATGGACAAAGAAAATGAGGCACACAGAGGTTGAGTAATTTGCTATGAATATTCAGTTAATATTTTGAAACCTCACTAAATATTAACATACTTTATTTATTTAAATGCCAATAATCCAATAGGTTACAAACCATTCATGAGAATGTAAATTACTACAACCTCTATGGAAAACATTATGGAGATTTCTCAAAAACTAAAAATATAACTACCATTCTATCCAGCAATCCCACTACTGGCTATCTACCCAAGGGAAAATAAATCATTATATCAAAAGGACACCTGCACTCATATGATTATCTCAGCACTATTCACAATAGCAAAGATATGGAATCAACCTAAGTATCCATCAACCGTAATTGGATAAAGACAATGTGGTGTATATACCCAATGGGATACTATTCCACCATAAAAACGAATGAAATCATGTCTTTTTTTTTTTGAGACGG
>NW_016804657.1:3425213-3429454 GCF_001698545.2 Rhinopithecus bieti
AAAAAAAAAAAAAAAAAAAGTACAAAAATTAACTGGGTATGGTGGTGCATGCTATAGTCTCAGTTACTCGGGAGGCTTAGGCAGGAGAATCTCTTGAACCCGGGAAGCGGAGGTTGCAGTGAGCCAAGATCGCGCCACTGCACTCCAACCTGGCCACAGAGCAAGACTCCATCTCAGACAAACAAACCTTTTCTCATTTAACTCTAGCAACCATCTTGTATGGTAGCTATTACTATCCTCACTCCACAAGCGAAGAAACTAAGGCACAATAAAATTAAGAATTTGCCACAAACCATACCACAATACTCAGAATATGAACACAGATCTGGCAGGCTTTTCCATTCATATGCTTAGTCACTAAGCACACTGACTTTCAGAAGAAGACCTGGTCAATACTTTCCTAAGTTAAACTGTGCCTTAATACAAATGGTTAAACTGGGTCTGTTTAACTTAGAGAAGTGAAGGGAGTGGAGCTGTTTTCAAATATTTTTAAAGTTTCATTTAGAAAACAGGGTTCCTGAGGGCATAATTAGGGCAAAAAGATAGATCACTTATCTGCTCCAAGTAAGTTTATAATTGTTGGAACTGTCCAAAAAGAGAATGAACTGCTTAGAAAAGAATAATTTGTGTGTACATGTGTCAGGTCACTAGGTACTGGGATACAGCAGTGACATAAGTTCCTGTCCTCAAGGACTTCCTTCCTTCCTTCCTTTCTTCCTTCCTTCTTCCCTTCCCCTCCCCTCCCTTCTCTTTCCCTCCCCCTCCCCTTCCCTTCCTTTCGTTTTCGAGACAGAATTTCACTCTTGTTTGCCCAGGCTGGAGTGCAATGGCGTGATCTCGGCTCACAACCTCCACCTCCCAGGTTCTTGTGATTCTCCTGCCTCAGCCTCCCGAGTAGCTGGGATTACAGGCATGTGCCACCACGCCTAGCTAATGTTCTTGTATTTTTAGTAGAGATGGGGTTTCTCCATGTTGGTCAGGCTGATCTCGAACCCCCAGCCTCAGGTGATCTGCTTCCCTCGGCCTCCCAAAGTGCTGAGATTACAGGCGTGGGCCACTGCGCCCAGCTATTTCCAGTGTTTCTAAGTTTGTAAGGAAAAAATGGCCGGTGGCCTCTCCAGATTCCTTCCAGAAGTGGTTGTCATGCGCATCCGTGTGAAGAGACCACCAAAAAGGCTTTGTGGGAGCAACATGGCTGTTTATTTCACCTGGGTGCAGGCGGGCTGAGTCCGAAAAGAGAGTCAGCAAAGCGAGATAAGGGTGGGGCCATATTATAGGATTTGGGTAGGTAAAGGAAAATTACAGTCAAAGGGGTTGTTCTCTGGCGGGCAGGAGTGGGGGTCACAAGGTGCTCAGTGGGGAGCTTTTGAGCCAGGATGAGCCAGGATGAGCCAGGAAAAGGAATTTCACAAGATACTATCATCCCTTAAGGCAAGGACCGGCCATTTTCACTTCTTTTGGGGTGGAAGGTCATCAGTTAAGGGTGGCTCGGCATTTACACTTCTTTTGTGATTCTTCAGTTACTTCAGGCCATCTGGGCATATACGCATAAGTCATAGGGCATGCAATGGCTTGGTTTGGGCTCAGAGGCCTGACAGTGGTGACATTCACATTGGGCCTATACTAGATGGGAACTTGGACTGGTGAAATCTAAGTTTGCAATGAACTCAGTAATTCCTGTTTATCTTCTTTTTTTTTCCTTTTTGTGGAGAATGGGGTCTCGCTATATTGCCCAGGCAGGTCTCGAACTCCTGAACTCAAGTTATCCTCCCGCTTCTGCCTCCCTAAGAGCTGTGATTACAGGTGTGAGCCACCACGCCCGGCAATAATTCCTATTCATAAACATTTGGATAATTGGATGTTTACAACTTTATTAAAATGTTTGCTACACACACATTGAAAAGGAAACAGCTCCCATGTTGCCACTACCACTCTACCCAGGTCCTCTCCTCAGTCACTCACAGCTGTTGCTATTGTTGTTTTAACAGGTATTCAAATCAGATTGGTTTATATGTGTACACAGACGTGTACATAAACATTCAGAACAGCTTTGTCATAAACAAAAACTGGAAATGACTCAAATGTCCATTAATAATGCATGGAAAGACAATTTAGGTACGTCCATAGCATGGAAATACAAAAGTATGAAAAGGAATCAACTGTTGATACGCGTAACAATATAGACAGATCTCAAAAACATTATACTGTGTGGAAGAAGCCAAGAAAAAAAAAGTACATGCTGTACTCTTTTATTTATATAAAAGTTTAATGTATGAACTAATCTATAGTGACATAAGGCAGATCAGTGGTTGCCTGCAGACAGGGTTGGTGGGTTGGGGAGTGAAGGATGGATTACAGAGGAGTATGAGGAATGATGGGTGATGGATAGTGCCTTTTTTTTTTTAGACAGTCTTGCTCTGTGGCCCAGGCTGGAGTGCAATGGCACCATCTTGGCTCACTGCAACGTCTGCCTCCCGGGTTCAAGCGATTCTCCTGCCTCAGCCTCCCGAGTACCTGGGACTACAGGGACCTGACACCATGCCTGGCTAATTTTTGTATTTTTAGTAGAGATGGGGTTTCACCATATTGGCCAGGCTGGTCTCAAACTCTTGACCTTGTGATCCACCCACCTCAGCCTCCCAAAGTGCTGGGATTACAAGCATGAGCCACCACACTGTAATCCTTATTTTACAGATGAGGAAATTAAGGCAAAGAGAAGTTAAGTATTTTACCTTAAGTTACAGAGTTAGTAAGTGATAGAGCTGGGATTTTATTCTAGGCTCTTCCAGAACCAGTTTACTTAACCACCACCTTATACTGCCTCTGTAGGGTACTGAAATGAAAAACGTAGAGGCCCTGCTATTGAGGCATTCATGGTCTGATGGGGAGATGGGTACCAAAACACATTGACCCTACCACAAGGTGTATATAAAGTACCATAAAAGAACCAAGGAGGCCAAGTGTGGTGGCTCATGCCTGTAATCCTAGCACTTTGGGAGGCCAAGGTGGATGGATCACTTAAACCCAGGAGTCTGAGACCAGCCTGGGCAACATACTGAAACCCTGTCTCTACAAAAAAATAAAAAAATAAAAATTAGCCAGGCATGGTGGTGTGCACCTGTAGTCCTAGCTACTCGGGAGGCTGAGGTGGGAGTGTCCTGTGGACCCTGGGAGGTCAAAGCTGCAGTGAGCCATGATCACGCTAATGCACGTCAGCCTGGGCAACAGAGCGAGACCCCGTCTGAAAAAAGAGAAAAGAAAAGACCAAGAAAGTCCCCCTAGCCCTGCCTGGGGAAAGCAGAGAAAGCGGCATTTGAGCTGGACCTTGCAAGATAGGTGAGACTGCCACGTAGAGAAAGGGGAAAGGGTATAGTAGGCAAAGGGAACTGCATATACAAAGAGCACTGGAGAATGAAACATGAAAGCATTTCAGATTTGGGAGAAAAGCAAATCATGTGAAGAGAGAATAGGGTGGTACAGTGCAAGGTGAGGATACAGCCAGATTGTGAGAGGCCTTGATGGCTGTTCAGGAGTCATGGAAAATGTGTGAGAAGAATGACAGGGTCAGAGCTGTGGTGAGGATGCTGGTGTGACTCCACCTTATCAGCTTAACATTGAGAACCGGAGACTTTCACCCCAAGTCCAAAGAGACCCTGAGCTCAAACTGGTTATGACTTTGAAAGAAGAGGAATTACTGCTCTGTTTGTTTGCTTATTGTTTATTTGCTTTTGCTTAAGGAAGTCAACCTTGGGCTATTGGTTTTAGAAGGGGCAGGAAGAGGCTCCAGCAAAATGCTTGCTATTTTCTTGTAAAATAGAAAGAAACACCAGGCATGCTTCTCTCTTCATTGTTCTTACAAACTACATAAGAAAGGTTATTATTCTATTTGGATGCTTCCAGTTTCAACTAACAGAAAAATAGACTTGCATAAGGAATTTGTCACCTCATTATGCTGGAAAGTCCAGAGGCGACTGGCTTTAGATGAGGCTTGATGTAACCCCAAAACAATGTCTTTTTTTTTTTTTTTTTTTGAGACGGAGTCTCGCTCTGTCGCCCAGGCTGGAGTGCAGTGGACAGATCTCAGCTCACTGCAAGCTCCGCCTCCCGGGTTCATGCCATTCTCCTGCCTCAGCCTCCCGTGTAGCTGGGACTACAGGCGCCCGCCCGCCACCGCGCCCGGCTAATTTTTTTTTGTATTTTAGTAGAGACGGGGTTTCACCATGTTAGCCAGGATGGTCTAC
>NW_016804657.1:3432654-3435053 GCF_001698545.2 Rhinopithecus bieti
ATCTCGGCTCACTGCAAGCTCTGCCTCCCGGGTTCACGCCATTCTCCTGCCTCAGCCTCCCAAGTAGCTGGGACTACAGGCGCCCGCCACCATGCCCGGCTAATTTTTTTGTATTTTTAGTAGAGACAGGGTTTCACCATGTTAGCCAGGATGGTCTTGATCTCCTGACCTTGTGATCCGCCCACCTCGGCATCCTAAAGTGCTGGGATTATAGGCGTGAGCCACTGCGCCCGGCCTAATTGCAATATTATCTAAGGATCAAATGAGATCCCACACCTAGCAAGGTGTCTTGCTTGTACATTCTTTTTGCCAGCTAATGAGCTGTACCTATGAACTCTTGTAAAACATATATGTAAAAGCTGCTATCACCTTTTACAGAGTAACATTGCACCTTTGTGTATCTTTGTGGATTAGCCATAAACTCTCCTTCCCGTTTCTCACCTATTGACAAATTTCTGGAATTCTGTGTAATAAGCATGGGTCAGAGGTTCAAAATTTAATAGAAAACAGAGGAAAGGACAGAAGGAAAGGGAGAGAAATATTTGTTCAATTGACATACTAGCATGTTTTGTTTTGTTTTTAACTAAAAAACAAGTCACTGTTGGCTAGGTTGATACACTATTGTTGGAAGTGTAAATTGATAAAATTTTTGAAGGGGGGCTGGGTGATGTGGCTTATGCCTGTAATTCCAGCACTTTGGGAGGCTGAGATGGGAGGATCCTTAAAGCCAGAAGTTCAAGACCACCTGGGCAACACAGCAAGACCAGCAAAACTCTACTAAAAAAATAGCCATACTCTACTAAAAATTAAAAACAAAAAAAATTATGCAGGTGTAGTGGGATGCACCTGTAGTCTCAGGCCTGTAGTCCCAGCTACTTGGGAAGCTGAGGTGGGAGAATCACTTGAGCTCTGGAGGTCAAGGCTGCAATGAGCCATGATCACGCCACTGCATTCCAGCCTATGTGACAGAGTGAGAAGCTATCTTCAAAAAAGAAAAAAATAAATAAATAAATAAAGAGCTAGCTATCAAATTGAAGATCAACATATAAATCCCACTTTGTATTAGATAATACAAAACAAAAAATTAAGCTCACATTTATACCAAGATTTACACAGAGAAGGTACAAAAAGATAAACAAATGGTTAAATTAACCATGGCTATCCCTCGTGGGTGAGGTGTCTGGGAGGGGAAGTTTCACTTTTTATTTAATATTCTTCTATATAGTTTGTTTATAAGCATTTATTATTTTTTGCAAAAGTGAAATAAGCCCAGAGCAGAGAATAGCTAGATATGCATACATCAGCTGTACTCCTGTGTCCTTCTTCCTTGGCTCCTCTCTGCAAGGCCAGTTTACTGTCCTGGGAGGGTGCTGACCCCTGCCTGCCTGGTTCTTCTTGTTCTGTTTTGCAGTTCATTACAAGCTGCTTAAGCAGCAGGTTCCCAGTGGCTGGTCAGCTGGAACTGCTTCAGGAGGACAAACAGGAAGGATGCAGCCTGCCAGTGCAGATTACCCTGTTAGCCTTATTGACAGGAAAAAAAATTTAAACCTTAAAATGTTGAGGAAAATGTCATGCTATTAACAACTCCCTCATGCCTCTGCCTAGATCAGGCAATGAACTGGATTTGGGTTGCTCAGAAGGAATCCTTGCATTTGCATGTAACAAACTTCTACCTCTACGTCCTAGCAACTTGCCCCTAACACTTGGTTAGGAATTACGTTCCATAGGCTAAATCTCATGGCAATCCTTATCCCCCTATGTCAAACTAAAGCTTCCTCCATGGAAAAATAAAACGTCTCACCATTCCTGCAGCTAGCCTTCTCTTATGCAGGATGCCTGCAGGAGCTCAGAGTAAAGGGAAATTCCTTGCAAGAGAATCAAGATAAGAAGTGCAGCTGTGGAGTCAGGTAAATGGATATCATATCTCTGCTCTGACACTTTCTAATCATGTGGCTTTAGGCAAATGACCTCACCTCTCTGAGACCAATTTTCCTCATCCATAAAATAGGGAAAATTAACATACCTGTCTCATAGGGTTGGACATAGAGGAATGTAAGTGCTATATTTATTTATGCATTGAGCCTCATTTCCTATCACTCCCTACATGGCAGTGGTTAAGAGTTTGGGCTCTGGGATCAGATTGTCTAGGTTCAAATCCTAGCTCTATTACCTATTTTATTTATTTATTTATTTTTTAGATGGAGTCTTTCCCTGTCGCCCAGGCTGGAGTGCAATGGCGTGATTTTGGCTCACTGAAACCTCTGCCTCCTGGATTCAAGAGATTCTCCTGCCTCAGCCTCCCGAGTAGCTGGGATTACAGGTGTATGCCACCCTGCCCAGCTACTTTTTTGTATCTTTTTTTTTTTTTTTTTTTTTTTTTTTTTTTTTTTTTTTTTTTT
>NW_016804657.1:3435436-3466157 GCF_001698545.2 Rhinopithecus bieti
GCCCAGGCTGGAGTGCAGTGGCCGGATCTCAGCTCACTGCAAGCTCCGCCTCCCGGGTTCACGCCATTCTCCTGTCTCAGCCTCCCGAGTAGCTGGGACTACAGGCGCCCGCCTCGTCGCCCGGCTAGTTTTTTTTTGTATTTTTTAGTAGAGACGGGGTTTCACTGTATTAGCCAGGATGGTCTCGATCTCCTGACCTCGTGATCCGCCCGTCTCGGCCTCCCAAAGTGCTGGGATTACAGGCTTGAGCCACCGCGCCCGGCCTTTTTTTGTATCTTAAGTAGAGACAGTGTTTCACCATGTTCGCCAGGCTGGTCTCGAACTCCTGACCTCGTGATCTGCCTGCCCTGGCCTCCCAAAGTGCTGGGATTACTGGCGTGAGCCACCGTGCCTGGCCTATTCCTTATTATGAGTATGATTTTGGACAAAGCTCTTTGGGCTTCAGCTTTTTCATCAGTAAAATGGATATTCTCATCTCATAGGAATCTTATGAAGATTAACTGAGTAAGTGTAAAACAGTAAAGTGCCTGGAACACAGGCAATCAGGAAATGAGGCTGTTCTAATTTGCTACTGATAAAAAAGTAGCATGTTTCCTATATAGAACATGAAGTTTGTAAAACTATCTTCTAAGTCCCTCCCCGTCTCCTCCCTAAACACTCAGAAAGTGAGCTGCTGGCTTCAGTCTTAAATCTAGTCCTGTCTTCCTGTGCTGTACGATGTTCCTCTCTTCATCTCTTTCCTTCTCACTCTTCCAGCTTCTCTTTCTCTCCCTGCCCAGGCCTCTCATTAGTCCAATTAATAAACTATTGCTGTCATTTTAGTTCAGCTCCAGGATCAGGGTCCCTTGGGGATAGGCATTATGCTGGGGAAGTGAGATGGTGGGGGAGCTACAGGGACATCCTCATTTCCACAGCGGAGTGGAACTAGGAACCAGGGTTGGCAGCAGATGAACCTCCCCGGGCCCAGGTCTCCTGGGCCATCATCAGGATAATCAGTGAGAACTTCATTATATAGAGTGAGAGTCTGGCTGTTTGGTATTGTGCCAGGGTCCCATTCAGGGACAGGAAGGTTCTGGCTTGGAGATAATGACCAGCCTGAGGCCTCTGCCTTCTGTGCACTAGCCTTCAGCTCCCTCTTGGGCATGCACACATACGCATTCACCCATTCATGCATTCATGCAGGCACACACGCAAGTTCCCTGGGCTTTCAGTCAGCTCAAGGGTTTGTGGGTACATTCCCAGCCTGGAAAGCTGGTGAACAGAGTGAGGCTGGAGGCCCCAGAAACGCATGACTGCCTCTGCTGATTGCTGAGAATAATCAAACTCTGAAGTTCCCACCAAGAGCCCATTAAACCAACACAAGTGTCTCATCCAGAGTGAGAGCAAGGTTTCCTCCCAACCTTGAAAGGATAAAGGTGCAGGTCTGGGGAGTAGCCCAGCTAGCTGAAAACACAAAAATGGGACTCGCTGCAGGTTAGCTCAGAAGCTCAAGCAGCCCATGGACAGGATGGTTTGCTGGGTATGGGATGGAGGTCAGCATTTTCAATCCCCTCCTCCCCATGCCTTCAGGGTATGAATCAAGTTTGTGCAGAGGATGGGGACTGGGGTGGGGGTATGAAGGGCATGGTTTGATTTTCTCAACCAGTTACGTTGTACTTACTTCTTCAGGCATGTATTTGGAAGAAAGGGGGTTCATATCACACTAATTCTCCTGACATCTGGCTCCTACCTGCTGCACTGTCAATACTCCTATTCACCACCTAGAATTATGAGCTTCTGTGCTGGCCTCAGCCCAAAGAGAATGTAGAAAATGGCACGCTTTCATTCACTGTTTGCCTCTTAATTCCTCACACCTACAAAAGCACCTGTGTTATGTAGACAAACTTTACTGTAGGTCCCAAAGTGTGGTTTTTAAGTATAATCTATGGACCACCACTTCAGCAATACCTGGGAACTTGTTAGAAATGCAAATTCTCGAGTCCCACTCTAGACTTACTGAATCAGAAAGTCTGGGGCCAGCTCAACAATCCATAGATTAACAAGCCCTGCAAGTGATTCTTTTATGGTTATTATTATTTTTTTTTTTTTTGAGACAGAGTCTGGTTCTATTACACAGGAGTGCATTGGTACGATCTTGACTCACTGCAACCTCCATTTTTCGAGCTCAAGTGATTCTCCTGCCTCAGCCTCCTGAGTAGCTGGGACTACAGGCGTGCACCACCACGCCTGGCTAATTTTCTGTATTTTAGTAGAGGCAGGGTTTCACCATGTTGCCCAGGCTGGTCTTGAACTCCTGAGCTCAAGTGACCACCCATCTCGACCTCCCAAAGTGCTGGGATTATGGGCATGAGCCACAAGCCCTCCAAGTGATTCTGATACTTCATGAAGTTTAAGAACTTACTGCTGTATGTTTAAGAGTAACTTGAAAAAAAGTTACAATGTAAGGAATGAAACTTAAAACTGATTTTTTTTTCTTTTCTTTCCTTTTTTTTTTTGAGATGGAGTTTCACTCTTGTTGCCCAGGCTAGAGAGCAATGGCTCAAACTTGGCTCACTGCAATCTCTGCCTCCTGGGTTCAAGCGATTCTCCTGTCTCAGCCTCCCAAGTAGCTGGGACTACAGGCATGGGCCACCACGCCCGGCTAATTTTTTTGTGTTTAGTAGAGATGGGGTTTCACCATGTTGGTCAGGCCGGTTACGAACTACTGACCTCAGGTGATCCCAGCCTCCCAAAGGGCTGGGATTATAGGCATGAGCCAACATGCCAGGCCAAAACTGAATTGTAAATAGGACTGTTTAAAAGCCTACAGGAGCAGCTGGGTGCAGTGGCTCACGCCTGTAATCCCAGCACTTTGGGAGGCTGATGCAGGTGGATCACGAGGTCAGGAGACTGAGACCATCCTGGCTAACACAGTGAAACCCCATTTCTACTAAAAATACAAAAAATTAGTCAGGCATGATGGCACACTCTTGTAGTCCCAGCTACTTGGGAAGCTGAGGCAGGAGAATTGCTTGAACCCGGGAGGCGGAGGTTGCAGTGAGCCAAGATTGTGCCACTGTACTCCAGCCTGGACAACAGAGCAAGACTCCATTTCAAAAAATAAAAAAAAAAGAACCCTCCCCCCCCCAAAAAAGCCTACAGGAATATAAAAGCGTCTTTCATGGGGTTTTGCTTCCCTCTCTGGGGGTCCACGTGGTAGAGGTTGAGTTTTTTCTCCTACTAAGTTAACAGAAAGCATGTACCGTTACATTCACACATGAACTCATTCCTCACCTTTTCTCCACAGAGGTCACAATATTTTTGAATTTGGTATTTGTCATTCCTCTGCATGTTTTTACTGTATATTTCCTACATAGTCTTTTGGTTTTGCTTTTTTTTTTTTTTTTTGAGACAGAGTTTCCATCTTGTTGCCTGGGCTGGAGTGCAATGGCGTGATCTCGGCTCACTGCAACCTCTGCCTCCTGGGTTCAAGCGATTCTCCTGACTCAGCCTCCTGAGTAGTTGGGATGACAGGCACGTGCCACCATGCCCGGCTAATTTTGTATTTTTAGTAGAGACGGGGTTTCTCCATGTTGTCAGACTGGTCTCGAACTCCCAACCTCAGGTGATCCGCCTGCCTTGGCCTCCCAAAGTGCTGGGATTGCAGGTGTGAACCATCATGCCCGGCCCTGCCTAGCATTTTCCACATATTTTGAACATTGTATATTTTAGATATATTGTACATTTGTTAGCAGTTTGCTTTTTTTTCCATTTGCCACTGTTTTTAGATTTATCTGTGATCCTACTACATCTACCTTTTTTTTTTTTTTTTTGAGATGGCTTCTTTCGCTGTTGCTCAGGCTGGAGTGCAGTGGCATGCTCTCAGCTCACTGCAATCTCTAACTCTCAATTTCAAGCAAATTCTCCCGCCTGAGCCTCCCAAGTAGCTGGGATTACAAGCCTGTGCCACTACACCGGCTGATGTTTATATTTTTAGTAGAGACGGGGTTTCACCATGTTGGCCTGGCTGGTCTAGAACTCCTTGTGATCTGCCTGTCTCAGTCTCCCAAAGTGCTGGGATTACAGGAGTGAGCCACCGTGCCTGGCCAGTTCTACTTTTTTTAACTCTGAGAGTGTCTTTGTGATTATTTTCACCTTAGAATACCATGCACATTTGGGATTTCTATTGGGATTGCATTAAATCTGTAAATCAGTCTGAGAGGATTGACATCTTTTATTTGATTGTTTTTAATTTATTTTTAATTTTAGAGGAAGGGTCTTGTTGTGTTGCTCAAGCTGGCCTTGAACTCCTGGGCTCAAGCAATCCCACTGCCTCAGCCTTCCAAGTAATTGAGATTACAGGCCCACACCACCACACCTGGTCATCATCTTTATAATAGTGATTTTTTTTTTTTTTTTTTTGAGACAGAGTCTCACTCTGTTGCCCACGCTGGCGCACAGTGGCACAGCCTTGGTTTGCTGCAATGTAGGACTCCTGGGTTTAATTGATTCTCCTGCCTCAGCCTCTGGAGTAGCTGGGATTACAGGCACCTGCCACCACATTCAGCTAATTTTTGTATTTGTAGTAGAGATGAGATTTCACCATGTTGCCCAGGCTGGTATTGAACTGCTGACCTCAAGTAATCCACCTGCTTTAGCCTCCCAAAGTGCTGGGATTACAGGCATGAGCCATTTCGCCTGGATTATAATATTGATTCTTTCAGTCTGAGAGCATAGTATTTTTCTCCTTCTATTTAGATCCTTTTTTATACTTTCCAATAAAGTTTTAGAATGTTCTCTATGTACTTTTTCTCTCTTTTTTTTTTTTTTTTTGAGACGGAGTCTCGCTCTGTCGCCCAGGCTGGAGTGCAGTGGCGGGATCTCAGCTCACTGCAAGCTCCGCCTCCCGGGTTTATGCCATTCTCCTGCCTCAGCCTCCCGAGTAGCTGGGACTACAGGCACCCACCACCTCGCCCGGCTAGATTTTGTATTTTTTAGTAGAGACGGGGTTTCACCGTGTTAGCCAGGATGGTCTCGATCTCCTGACCTCGTGATCCGCCCGTCTCGGCCTCCCAAAGTGCTGGGATTACAGGCTTGAGCCACCGCGCCCGGCCTACTTTTTCTCTTGTATTTCTTTGTTTGATCTAGGTATCTTTTAGTTTTTATTGCTATTGCATATGCCATCTTAAAAATATTTTATAATTGCTGATTTATTATGATAACATTGATTTTAGTATATTGATCTTGTAGTCACATCCTTGTTGAAATTTTTTGTTAGTTTAAATTGTTTACTTGAGATTCTTTTGGATTTTTTTCTGTAGAGAATCATATCCTGTGTAAGTAAGAGCAGTTTTGTTTGCTCCCTTATGATTTTATATCTTTAATATCTTTTTCTTTTCTTTTTTTTTTTTTTGAGGCGGAGTCTCGCTCTGTCGCCCGGACTGGAGTGCAGTGGCCAGATCTCAGCTCACTGCAAGCTCCGCCTCCCGGGTTTACGCCATTCTCCTGCCTCAGCCTCCCGAGTAGCTGGGACTACAGGCGGCCGCCACCTCGCCCGGCTAGTTTTGTATTTTAGTAGAGACAGGGTTTCACCGTGTTAGCCAGGATGGTCTCGATCTCCTGACCTCGTGATTCGCCCGTCTCAGCCTCCCAAAGTGCTGGGATTACAGGCTTGAGCCACCGCGCCCGGCCTAATATCTTTTTCTTAACTTGTACTGGTTAGGACCTCTAGAATAGTGTCCAGTAGAAGCAATGATAGGCATCGTTGTCTTGATCCTAATGTAAAAGGAATATTTTAAATGTTTTACTGTTAAGTAAAAGTTGCTATAGGTTTTGGTAAACACCTTTTATTAACAGGAAGAAGTTCATTCTATTCCAAGTTGGCCAAGAGTTTTTTTTTTGTTTGTTTGTTTGTGTTTTTGTTTTTGAGACAGTCTTGCCCTGTTGCCCAGGATTGAATGCAATGGTGCGATCTCAGCTCACTGCAACTTCCGCCTCCCAGGTTCAAATGATTCTCCCGCCTCAGCCTCCTGAGTAGTTGGGATTACAGATACCTGCCACCCCGCCCAGCTAATTTTTCTATTTGTAGTAGAGATGGGGTTTCACCATGTTGGCCAGGCTGGTCTTGAACTCCTGACCTCATGATCTGCCCACCTCAGCCTCCCAAAGTGCTGGGATTACAGGCGTGAGCCACCATGCCCAGCCAACTCTTGGTGGTATATTATATATCATACAGTATATATTTACATATTTTATATGATATGTATATGATATATATTATATATTAAATAGTACATATGTGTCAAAGAGGAAAACCATACTATTTCAGTATGTACAAATATATGCTACATATATATGACATATCACATATATCACATATATCACATAAAACGTCGTATTTTTTCATATACTAAAATAGTTATGTTTTTTCTCCTTTACTCTGATAATGTAGTGGATTGCTGGCACTCTCTAGTTAACCTATTAAAGAGGCCATTTGTAGGCCTGTTTGCTGTGTGGGTGGTTTTGATGGGAACAAGATGGAAAGATGTCTTCAGTTACGAGGCAACTAAGGTGGTATAGATGAAAGATTATTGTGTCTTGGATTGGTGTGGTGGTAAGAGAGATGGAAAGAAGTAGTCAGTTTTAAAATATATTTTGGATTTGCTGAAGGGTTGGAATAAGGTAAGGAGTAGATGGAGAACAAAGGGAAAGGAAAGAAAAGACTCAAAGTTGAGATCCAAATTTCTGGCTGTAGATTTTTCTTTAAAAATTGTGGTAAAAAATATATAACATAAAATTTAACCATTTGGAACTATTTTTAAGTATACAATTCTGTGGTAATAAGTACATTCATGGGGTGAGGGGAGTGGGGAAGGAGAGCATTAGGAGATATACCTAATGTAAATGACCAGTTAATGGGTGCAGCACACCAACATGGCACGTGTATACATACGTAACAAACCTGCACGTTGTGCACATGTACCCTAAAGTATAATAATAATAAAAAACTAATAACAGCAACAAAAAAGTACATTCACATTGTTGTGCAACCATTGCCACCATCTATCTCCAGAACTTTTTTCATTTTCCCAAACTGAAACTCACCATGCATTAAACAATAACTCCCCATTCTCTCCTCCTCCTAGCTCCTCCTAGCCCAATCACCAATCTATTTTCTGTCTGTATGAATTTGACTATTCTAAGTACCTCATATAAGTGCAATCACACTATTTGTCCTTTTATAACTGATTTATTTCACTTAGCATAATGTTGTCAAGATTTATTTACATTGTAGCAAGTATCAGGATTCCCTTCCTTTCTTTTTTTTTTTTTTTTTTGAGACGGAGTTTCGGAGTTTCACTCTTGTTGCCCAGGCTGCAGTGCAATGGCGCAATCTTGGCTCACTGCAACCTCCACTTCCCAGGTTCAAACGATTCTCCTGCCTCAGTATCCCGAGTAGCTAGGATTACAGGTGTGTGCCACCACGCCCGGCTAATTTTTTTGTATTTTTAGTAGAGATGGGGTTTCACCATGTTGGCCATGGTGAAATATATATACACACACACACACACACACACACACACACACACCAAATTTTGCTTGTTTATTCATCCATTGATAAGACACTTGGGCTGCCTCCACGTTTTGGCTATTGTGAATAATACTGCTATGGAACATGGGTTCACCCATATTTCTTCAAATTGTTTCAATTATTTTATGTTTAATTTTTTGAGGAAATGCTGTATGATTTTCCACAGACTCCCCTCCCCTCTCCTCTCCTCCACTTCCCTCCCCTTACCCCTCCCCTCCCCTCCACTCCTCTCTCCTCTCCTTTCTTTTTGAGATGGAGTCTTGCTCTGTTGCCCAGGTTGAAGTGCAATGGCGCGATCTCAGCTCACTGCAACCTCCGCCTCCTGAGTTCAAGCGATTCTTCTGCCTCAGCCTCCCAAATAGCTGGTATTACAGGCATGCACCACCAGGCCCAGCTACTTTTTGTGTTTTTAGCAGTGATGGGGTTTCACCATGTTGACGAGTCTGCTCTCAAACTCCTGACCTCAGGTGATCTGCCGCCTTGGCCCCCTAAACTGCTGGGATTACATGTGTGAGCCACCATACCCAGCCAGCTACACCATTTTATATTCCTACCAGGAATGTACAAGAATTATAGTTTCTCCACATCCTCACCAAACTTATTTTCTGATTTCTATACATATACATATTATATATATAATTGCCATCCTAACAGATGTGAAGTAGTATCACGTTGTGGTTTAAATTAGGATTTCCTTAATGATTAGTGATCTGGAGCATATTTTACTTGTGCTTTTTGGCCATTTGTGTATCTTTGGAGGAATTCAAGTCCTCTGCCTATTTTTAAATTGGGTTGCATTTTGTTGTTGAGTTGTAGGAGTTCTTTGTTTTCTGGATACTAATCCCTTATCTGATATATGATTTGCAAATCTTTTTTTTTTTTTTTTTTGAGACGGAGTCTTGCTCTGTCGCCCAGGCTGGAGTGCAGTGGCCGGATCTCAGCTCACTGCAAGTTCTGCCTCCCGGGTTCACACCATTCTCCTGCCTCAGCCTCCCCAGTAGCTACAGGCGCCTGCCACCCCGCCTGGCTAGTTTTTTGTATGTTTTTAGTAGAGACGGGGTTTCTCCGTGTTAGCGAGGATGGTCTCGATCTCCTGACCTCGAGATCCGCCCGTCTCGGCCTCCCAAAGTGCTGGGATTACAGGCTTGAGCCACCGCGCCCGGCCACAAATCTTTTCTTCCATCACATGGGGTACCTTTTCACTCTGTAGATAGTGTCCTTTAATGAACTGTTTTTAATTTTGACGAAGTACAATTTATCTATTTTTTCTGGCTTTAGGTTTCACTTCAATAAATAGTAGTTACAATTGTTATTATTTCTTCTTTGTTTTAGTGGGAAAAGGAGATAGGTTAAGGAAGAGATGGAAGAAGACAAAAATGCATTCTCACTAGATTCGGGCATATTTACAGAGAAGCAGTGAAATTAACAGTAATTTTTTTTTTTTTTTTTGAGACGGAGTCTCGCTCTGTCACCCAGTCTGGAGTGCAGTGGTGCGATCTCCGCTCACTGCAAGCTCTGCCTCCCGGGTTCACGCCATTCTCCTGCCTCAGCCTCCCGAGTAGCTGGGACTACAGGCGCCCGCCACCATGCTAATATTTATTTTCTTTTTTTTTG
This sequence comes from Rhinopithecus bieti, assembly GCF_001698545.2. Taxonomy (NCBI): domain Eukaryota; kingdom Metazoa; phylum Chordata; class Mammalia; order Primates; family Cercopithecidae; genus Rhinopithecus; species Rhinopithecus bieti. The sequence continues at coordinate 3,444,621 of NW_016804657.1, forward strand.
AGACGGGCTTTGTTCTGTTGCCCAGGCGGGGAGTGCAATGGCATGGGATCTCGGCTCACTGCCACCTCCACCTCCAGGTTCAGTAATCTCCTGCCTCAGCCCCTCCTAATGTTAGCTGGGATATTACAGGCATGTGCCACCATGCCCCCCGGCTATTGTATTTTTAGTAGAGACAGGGTTTCTCCATGTTGGTCAGGCTGTTCTCGACTCTTGACCTCAGGTGCTGATCTGCCACCTCGGCGCTTCAATTGCTGGGATTATAGGCATGAGCCCCATGGGTCCCCGCAATTTTTTGTATTTTTTTGTTTTTTTTTTTTTTTCTTTTTTTGAGATGGGAGTCTCGCTCTGTCGGGCCCAGGCTGGAGGTGCTGGTGGATCTCGGCTCACTGCAAGCTCCGCCTCCCGGTTTACGCCTTCTCCTGCCTCAGCCTCCCAGGTGCTGGGACTACAGGCGCCCGGCACCTACACCGGCTAGTTTTTTGTATTTTCTTAATGAGATAGGTTTTACCATGTTAGCCAGGGATAGGTCGATCTTCCTGACCTCGGTGATCTGGCCCACCTCGGGCCCTTCCCAAGTGCTGGGGATTACAAGGTGAGCCACCGTGCCCTGGCTTTTTTTTTTGTTTTTTTTGAGATGGAATCTTGCTCTGTTGCCCATGCTGGAGTGCAATGGTGCAATCTTGGCTCACTGCAATCTCCGCCTCCCAGGTTCAAGCAATCCTCGTGCCTCAGCCTCCCCAGTAGCTGGGATTACAGGCGTGCAGCACCAAGTCTAATTTTTGTATTTTTAGTAAAGACAGACTTTTGCCATATTAGCCAGGCTTGTCTCAAACTCCTGACTTCAAGTAATCTGCATGCCTCGGCCTCCAAAATTGCTGGGATTATAGGCATGAGCCACTGTACCTGGCCAAATTAACAGTAATTTAGTCAACGATAAATATTTATTCAGTGTTGCTTATATTCCAGACACTGCTCTTAGCAATGGAGATATACAATGACAAAACATACCTGTAACAGTATGCTTTGGAAAGATAATTCTAGTGACAGCTTAGAGACTTGGAGACAGGAGAGACTGGAGGAGAGGAGATGGGTTCAAAGGTTATTGGAATACTAGTCATATGAGATGAAGGTCTGAACTAAGTAGCAGCGGGGATGGAGAGCTGGGGAAAAGATCTGAGATATTCCTGAGGGGGAATCAAGAGAGTCTAGTGACTGGATGTGACAGGAAAGAATGGGAGGAAAGCACAGGCAATCCTGAGACTTCTAGTTTGAAAGAATAGAACTGATAAGGTTAGTTAGCTATGACTTTGCAAAGAGTAAAGTCCTGAGGTAACGAGATATTGGGCAGCTAAATTGTAAGGGATTAGCGTTTATGCTAAGGTGGGGAACAAGGGATATCAAGTGAGTAGTTTCTTTTTTTGTTTTTAGTAATCTGGAGCTGGGGTATACTGTGCTTACGGATTCCACCAAACTCTAAAATCTCGGCCCAGGTACCTTAGCACCCACAGATTAATTAGACAATTGAGGGCAATGAATATAAAAACCCTATATTCCATTGTTAATCAGAAATGAATCACTAAATTCTGTTAAAAACATGTATTTGTGGCTGGGAGCGATGGCTCACACCTGTAATCCCAGCATTTTGGGAGGCTGAGGCAGGCGGATGACCTGAGGTCGAGAGTTCAAGACCAGCTGACCAACATGGAGAAACCCCATCTCTACTAAAAATACAAAACTAGCTGGGCATGGTGGCGCATGACTGTAATTAATGCCAGTTACTCAGGAGGCTGAGGCAGGAGAATAGCTTGAACCCGGAAGGCAGAGGTTGTGGTGAGCCAAGATCGTGCCACTACACTCCGGCCTGGGTAACAAGAGCAAAACTTCGTCTAAAAAAAAAAAACCCCAACAAAAACATGTATTTGTGGCCAGTCAGGGTGGCTCATGCCTGTAATCGCACACTTTGAGAGGCTGAGGTGAGTGGATCACCTGAGGTGAGGAGTTTGAGACCAGCATGGCCAACATGGTGAAACCCCGTCTCTACTAAAAATACAAAACTTAGCGGGGCATGGTGGTGCACACCTATAGTCCTAGCTACTTGTGAGGCTGAGGCAGGAGAATCGCTTGAATCTGGGAGGTGGAGGTTGCAGTGAGCCACTTATTGGGGAGGATACAGGCTAGAGAGCATTAATTTCTAATGGCCCCGTTTGGTATAGTTTCATAGGAAAGCTCTGAAACTATAATGCAGAAAGGAACTAAACTGCCTCCTTTTTTTGTGTGGCGTTCCTGCCTGTGCCGGATTTCTTACCAGAGTTTGTTAAGTCTGCTCAACAGCTAAGGGAAGGAGGTTAAGAGTATGTTTCATTCTGCTGTCTTGGCTTTAAAAGTTTGGTTTGGGCTGGAGCATTGGATATGGCCTTGTTTCCAATAGATACTTCAATATCAAAAAAAAAACAGAAAAAGGTTTTTAAAAACATAATTATGACTCCATAATCTGCCATGGGAAAGATTGCTTTCAGTTACTTTCTAAGAGAACCCTAATCTAGGCATTATCATTCTTTTTAACCTGCTCAGATTTTCAATTTATGTCAGAAAACCCATGTTAATGTCGAACCTGCCCCTGCCTCAGAGTAACCTGGTTTAATCTCTTTGGGCTTGTTTCATCATCAGCAATAATTGTCTTGCCAATGTCACTGCCAGTGAAGGCGCAAACAAGGTAACAGATGCAAATGCCCTTTGAAAAGTTCCCTACATATAAGTGAACCATCACTATTATTCTCAAAGTGTTATTTACAACCTTGGATGGCTGAATGAGCATAAGGTGGTCAGACTTCACTGTTCCTAGTAAGTTTTCCATAGCCTCTGCTTTAGGAGAAATAAATTTCCTCACATCCAGTCTTTGCTTTGTTGACTGCTCAACACCCTCTTTACTTGTCTCGCTTGCTTTTCTGAGAGTGACCATGACAGCACCCCTCCAAACAGAAGGGTGTTTCCCTTGTATAGACAAGCAGGTGCAGTCCCACCAAAATTTATTGAACTCCAAGCTAGATCAAAAGGTGGAGGCGCACCGATGAAGAAACAGAGCCTCCACCTTCAGGAGCTTACAAGGCCATTAACAGAGTGATACTGATCACATGCAAGTGGGAGTTGCCGCCTACTTGCAGAAGAGCAGGGGCTACAGTCAAGCAGCAGGGGGCAGAAGAGGCTCGAGCTCGGCTCTGGAGGACGAGCTGGCCAAAGCCAGGATAGAAACTCCTGTGACCCATTCGTGTCTGCGACTTGGAAGGCAGCCCTTCTGCCACTCCGCTTTCTTAAAGCCCAGAGCAAATAAAAGATCCTTTTCTACTACTACAGTAGATAGACCTGTAGTCAGGACTTTGAACTCACAGCCATTTGCCGCACCATTCCCTCTTAAGGAACTACTGCGCCCTCCAGCGGAAGAACAGCGGCGGAATTCCACAGCGGCACCTAAAGTCCGTGAACACCTTAAAGTCCTCCTCCTAAAGAAACTCGGCTGCGTGTGGCCCCGCCCCTCACTCAGTTCCGCCCCGGACGCAACCTCGTCTTATGGCACCGATTGGCTGACCTCTGTGCGTGAGGACGTAGCGTCGTGGGGCGGGGCGGACGAGCCCCGTCAGGCCTCAGCGGTGTGCCCTAGGCCGTAGCTCCCGCTGTCGCGCTGCATCTGCTCCTTGCATGCATGTAGCTGGTACAGCTCTCAGCCGGGGCTTCGGGAGACAGTGCAGCCGCTGAGCATCTCTGCTGAGCTTCTCCGCCGATCCTCCTTTTCTAGCAGGCAGCTCTTCTAGGCCAGGTCCAGGTCGAGGGGGAAAATGGCGCCCGCGCCCCTAGGCATCCCGGAGGAGCAGTTGCTAGGGTGTGGATCTGGATTGCTTTCCCGGTTACTCTTCGTTGCCCAGAGCGCTCTCCTCCTGTTGCCCGCCGCCGGAGCAGGTCTCTGCCCCGCGCCCTGCTCCTGCCGCATTCCTCTGGTGGACTGCAGTCGCAGGAAACCGCCCGCACCGAGCTGGAGGGCGCTGTCGGGCCTGCTGCCCCCCGACACCGCTATCCTGTGAGTAGAGTGGCCAGGCAGAGTGACCAAAAGGAGGGGGAGCTTTCCCTCCACAGGGGCAGGCAGGAGGGAGACAGGCCTGCCTGGTCGGAGGGCGTGGTCGAGAGCCTAAGCCCTGAAGGAAACTGCCGTCAGGGCGTTCTGAACTTTGTTTTAGGTGGTGGGAGCCTGAAAAAGCCGGTGTTAAGGTTTCTGGAGACGTGTATGATGAAGACCAGGGTTAAGATTCTTGGGGCCAAGGAGTCTGTGATTTCCTCAGTTGGGGAGGAGTTGGGGCGGGGATATTTAATGATAAGGACTCACGGGTCCTGGGCACCAGCATGGACTTTGGATGGTTGGTGGGGGTGGGTTGAGCACGGAACAGTGCTTTCTGCTTACTTTGAGCTGCATTATTTGGTGTGTACCTCAGACTTAGTGGTCCTCAGGCACGTGATTTTATGACCATGATCTCCAAAGACCTGTGAACTTTTGTCCTTAGTTCGCATGTTGGCTGATTTTGTGCTGCAGTTTTGATACTTAACAGGGTTGAAAAGTTCATTATGATGAATCAGGAGATCCTGTACTAATTCAGAACATCTTTGTAAGTAGCATTCTTGATCTAATTTAAACTTAACTGTAAAGAGGAGTATTTTTTCCGAAACCATTTGGTGCCTTGTTTTCAGGCATCTTCTTGTGGCAAATAACCCAAAAATCAGTTCTGTTTATTTATGTATGTAAAGCAGGTACAAATGGTTGAATGAATTCTGGAATCTCCACTGTTGAGTTTTCACTTTGACAGGTCTTTATTAGACAGTGGAACTCGGAGGGCTCCTCAGTCTGAGTCAGCCTGGGTATTAGGAACAACAGCAGGTATTAAATGCTGCAATTATGGGGCCTCTTAACCACTAACATACAGTTATTTCTCGTCACTAACTGAGCAACACGTTTATTAACTGACAGATTTCTGATGGAGTCGTTAAGAAAGAGTCATCACTGGGCCAGGCCCGGTGCCTCACGCTTGTAATCTCAGCACTTTGGGAGACCGAGGCGGGCGGATCAAAAGGTCAAGTGATCGAGACCGTCCTGGCCAACATGGTGAAACACCGTATCTACTAAAAATACAAAAAAATTAGCTGGGCGTGGTGGTGCACGCCTGTAGTCCCAGCTACTCGGGAGGCTGACGCAGGAGAATCGCTTGGACTCGGAAGGTGGAGGTTGCAGTGAGCTGAGATTGCGCCGCGGCACTCCAGACGGGAAAAAGAGCGAGACTCCATCTCTGGGGCGGGGGTCGGGGCGGGGCTGGGGGGCGGCTCACGCTTGTAATCCCAGCACTCTGGGAGGCCGAGGCGGGCGGATCACCAAAGGTTGGGAGTTCGAGACCAGCCTGACCAACATGGATAAACCCCGTCTCTACTAAAAATACGAAGTTAGCTGGGCGTGGTGGCACATACCTGTAATACTAGCTACACCCTGAGGCAGGAGAATCACTTGAACCTGGGAGGCTGAGGTTGGGGTGAGCCGAGATCATGCCATTGCACTCCAGCCTAGGCAACAAGAGCGAAACTCCATCTCAGAAAAAAAAAGAAAGAGTCACCACTAAAAAAATAGGTTGAAGTGCAATTAAAATATGAGAGGCTACTTGGATTTTTATTGGAAATAGAATACAAATAAGAGGTGTTGCAGAGGTTAAGAAGTATTTATATATTTGCAAATAGGTTAGCACAGATAGGAAAGAAATTTACCTCATAGAGTCGTTGAGAAAATTAACAAATAACCAAATGTTTTAGTAAACATAGAACTGCAGTGCAATAAGATGCTTTCTCTCTTATGGTAGTGACACCTGTAGTCAATTCTGGTTTTATTGACTCAAATTTAAAAACTCATATCAGTGTGCAGTGTAGTCTGAGTTAAACCTAGCACAGACTCTTTGTTATGCAGCAAGTGCCTTTTCTAAGACATTTTGGAAGAGCTACCTGATTATAACAATAAATCTGGCACAGATTTGACAAAACAACTTCATTTAGCTGTAATTGAAATTAATGTGGCCTACTTTTTTTTTTTTGAGATGGATCCTTGCTCCTGTTGCCCAGGCTGGAGTGCAATGGCATGACCTTGTCTCACTGCAACCTCTGCTTCCTGGGTTCAAGCAATTCTCTGCCTCAGCCTCCCAAGCAGCTGGGATTACAGGCATTCGCTACCATGCCTGGCTAATTTTTTGTATTTTTAGTAGAAGTGGGGTTTCACCATGCTGGCCAGGCTGGTCTTAAACTCCTGATGTCAGGTGATCCACCCACCTCAGCCTCCCAAAGTGCTGGGGTTACAGGTGTGAGCCACCAAGCCTGGCCTGGCCTACTTTTTTTTTTTTTTTTTGAAAGAGTCTTGCTCTGTCACCCAGGCTGGAGTTGCAGTGGCACGATCTCGGCTCACTGCAGCCTCTGCCTCCTGGGTTCCAGTGATTCTCCTGCCTCAGACTCCCAGGTAGCTGGGATTACGGACTTGAGCCAGTATGTCCGCCTAATTTTTGTATTTTCAGTAGAGACAGGGTTTCACCATGTTGGCCAGGCTGGTCTCGAACTCCTGACCTCTGACCTCAGGTGATCTGCCCGCCTCGGCCTCCCAAAGTGCTAAGATTACAGGCACGAGCCATTGCGCCCGGCCACAGCGTGGCCTACTATTTAAGATTCTCCATTGGTTGGTAAACATTTAGAAGTAATTTTATGTAAGATATATTTTTGTGTTAAGGTTTGATTTTTGTTTAATGAAGACCAATTGCCTAGAGCCAAGTGACATTCAAAATTTTTAATGTCCTATAATGAAATTGACATTTTCAGTTGAAATGAAATGCCTTAGAGAACAATTCTGTTGTAGAAATGTAATTAGATGGGCCGGGCGCGGTGGCTCAAGCCTGTAATCCCAGCACTTTGGGAGGCCGAGACGGGTGGATCACGAGGTCAGGAGATCGAGACCATCCTGGCTAACACGGTGAAACCCCGTCTCTACTAAAAAATGCAAAAAACCTAGCCGGGCGAGGTGGTGGGCGCCTGTAGTCTCAGCTACTCGGGAGGCTGAGGCAGGAGAATGGCGTAAACCCGGGAGGCGGAGCTTGCAGTGAGCTGAGATCTGGCCACTGCACTCCAGCCTGGGCGACAGAGCGAGACTCCATCTCAAAAAAAAAAAAAAAAAGAAATGTAATTGGATGGAAGTCTTGTATTGGTAGAACTCTTAGAATATTAGAAGATAGTACCATACTATTTTAAATTGAGAAATGAAACATTCTTCAGCAGTTGCCTTTAGCTATAAAACCACCAAGTACATTTGGATTTCTTTATGTAATTTTGAATGTTGAAACACATGTAATGCTTTAAATATATTAGTGATTCAAATTCACATGCTCAAACTTGTGACTATCAAAATGATTATGGACAAAGTTCATTAATACTGGTTTTTGGAAACCTACTCAGATGCTATCTTTATGCTTCTCTGTATGAGAAACTCTCTAGAATATTATTTGATCATTCAGGGCTTGACTGGATTCTCTGTGGGTACAGAGCTCTTTATCACGTTGTTCTGTTTACACACACATACACAGCATCTAAAGACTAGGTTTATCACTCAACTTATTTTGCAAAGTAACTGTTAGAACCCCTTTCCCCCAATGATGTGTTGTCTTGGTCATTTCATGATAGTACCAAAACATTAAGAAGTACGTATTTTTAGGGTTAAGGATGCTTCTATAGATTATATAGATTTAGCTTTATGAAAAATTTGTAACCTTTTCTTTACTGTTTTATTTCACTGTAGACTGCTAAATTTTTTTTTTTTTTTTTTTTTGAGATGGAGTTTCTCATTTTCACCCAGGCTGGAGTGAAGCGGTCTGATCTCAACCCACTGCAACCTCCGTCGCCCGGGTTCAAGTGATTCTCCTACCTCAACTTCCATGGTAGGGATTAGGCCTCCTCCATCATGCCCAGCTCAGTTTTGTATTTTTAGTAGAGACGGGGTTTTGCCATGTTGGTCAGGCTGGTCTCAAACTCCTGACCTCAGGTGATCCACCTACCTCGGCCTACCAAAGTGCTAGGATTATAGGTGTGAGCCACTGCGCCTGGCCAACTGCTAAAAATTTTATCATGGATCAGTATTGGGAACCCATGCTGTACTTGATTAATTTATTGGATTATGTATATACTTAGTTACTTATACTTTTTTAGTTCTATTTTCATTATAATTGTTTAAAATTTGCTTGCTTTTGTTTCTTTATAATAGTTGTGAACAGATTCGTTTTTCAGCATATAGAGAGGACATAAGCTTATGTTTATTTGTTTGTTTGTTTTTTTTGAGATGGAGTCTCACTCTGTTGCCTAGGCTGGAGTGCAGTGGCGCAATCTCAAATCACTGCAACCTCCACCTCCTGGGTTCAAGCAATTCTTTGCCTCAGCCTCCCGAGTAGCTGGGACTACAGGTGCACGCCACCACGCCCAGCTCAGTTTTGTATTTTTAGTAGAGACAGGGTTTTGCCATGTTGGTCAGGCTGGTCTCAAACTCCTGACCTCAGGTGATCCACCTACCTCGGCCTCCCAAAGTGCTGGGATTACAGGCTTGAGCCACCGCGCCCGGCCTAAGTTTTGTATTTTTAGTAGAGACGGGGTTTCATCATATTGGCCAGGCTTGTCTTGAACTCCTGACCTCAGGTAATCCACCTGCCTTGGCCTCCCAAAGTGCTGAGATTACAGGCGTGAGCCACTGTGCCCAGCCATACTTGTGTTGAATAGCTCTACGGAAGTCTTTCCATGTGTGACTTGGGCTTCAGCCTCTGTAGCTCTTTTAGTAACCCTGGCAAAATGTTTTCACTATTAACATGTGGATTTAGTCTTTTTTTTTTTTTTTCCCCCAAGATGGAGTCTTGCTCTGTTGCCCAGGCTGGAGTGCAGTGGCAGAATCTTGGTTCACTGCAACCCCCGCCTCCTGGGTTTAAGTGATTCTCCTGCCTTAGTCTCCCAAGTAGCTGGGTTTACAGGTGCCCACCACCATGCCTGCCTAATTTTTGTATTTTTAGTAGAGACAGGGTTTCACCATGTTGGCCAGGGTGGTCTTGAACTCGTGACCTCAGGTGATCCACCCATCTTGGCCTCCCATGGATTTTGTCTTGATCCCTTTAAAGATTATGAGCTCACTAGCAATGACTTGTGTGATGTCAAGCAAAAACTGCATAGCTTTGCCTATATTTCATATTTCTTCCCTAAAGGGACAGATCATTTGCAGTTCCTTTCTACTTTTTTTTTTTTTTTTTTTTTTTGAGATGGAGTTTCGCTCTTGTTGCCCAGGCTGGAGTACAATGGTGCGATCTCAGCTCACTGCAGCCTCCACTTCCCAGGTTCAAACGCTTCTCCTGCCTCAGCCTCCCGAGTAGCTGGCATTACAGGCATGCGTCACCACGCCCGGCTAATTTTGTAGTTTTAGTAGAGATGGGGTTTCTCCATGTTGGTTAGGCTGGTCTCGATATCCCAACCTCAGGTGATCCACCCACCTTGGCTTCCCAAAGTGCTGGGATTACAAGCGTGAGCCACCATGCCCAGCCTTCCTTTATACATTTGTAGTGATATTGGTAAGGATTAAGATATTCTTAGGAAAACATTTTTGGGTTTTAGAAGGGTAGAAGAGTTGATTTGAGGGCTTTTAAAGTTCATTCCAGTTCTAGTTTCTTTCTCTTGTTTTTTTTTCCGAAAATGAAGTCTTCCATCCTTCTATTACATGTAGAGGGTAAACACTGTGAAGAAAACTGAGAGGAGGCAATTTTTTTTTGTTTTGTTTTTTGAGATGGAGTTTTGCTCTTGTTGCCCGGGCTAGAGTGCAATGGTGCAATCTCGGCTCACCACAACCTCCACCTCCTGGATTGAAGCGATTCTCCTGCCTCAGCCTCCTGAGTAGCTGGGATTACAGGCATGTGCCACCATGCCCGGCTAATTCTTGTATTTTTAGTAGAGACAGGATTTCTTCACATTGGTCAGGCTGGTCTTGAATTCTCAACCTCAAGTGATCTGCCTACCTCGGCCCCCCAAAGTGTTGGGATTACAGTTGTGAGCCACTGCAACCAGCCAGAGGAGACAATATTTTTTCAGATAACTTTATAACTTGCAGTTGGATAATCCAGCTGAAATGTGAAAATAATCTACTTTAATTGCTTTAAACCACAAGGTGGTAAATTGAAAATGAGCCCATGACCTTGTGCAGAGTGGCTCACGCCTGTAATTCCAGCACTTTTGGAAGCTGAGGCCAGTGAATCGCTTGAGTCCAGGAGTTCAAGATTAGCCTGGGCAACATGGCAAAACCCGCTGTCTCTCAAAAAAAAGTACAACAGTTAGCCCGGTATGCTGGTACACACCTCCGGTCCCAGTTACTTACTTGGGGGGCTGAGGTAGGAGGATGGCTTGAGCATGGGAGGCAGAGGTTGTAATGAGCTGAAATCGTGCTGCTGCACTCCAGCCTGGGAGACAGAGCAAGATCCTGTCTTTAAAAAGAAAATAAAAGAAAAGAAAAGAAAAAGAAAATGAGCCCCTTTAAAAAGGGTACAGATGGCCGGGCAGAGTGCTCATGCCTGTAATCCCAGCACTTTGGGAGGCGGAGGCGGGTGCATCACGAGGTCAGGAGTTCGAGATCAGCCTGGCTAAGATGGTGAAACCCCATCTCTATTAAAAATACAAAAATTAGCCATGGTGGTGGGGTCCTGAATCCCAGTTACTCTGGAGGCTAAGGCAGGAGAATCGCTTGAGCCTGGGAGGCAGAAGTTGTAGTGAGCTGAGATTACGGCACTCTAGCGACAGAGCAAGATTCCATCTCAAAAAAATAAGGTTATATAACCTTTTGAGAGAAATCAGGAATGAAATTTTTTTTTGTTTGTTTTGAGACAGAGTCTTGCTCTGTTGCCCAGGCTAGAGTAGAGTGGCACAATCTCGGCTCACTTCCACCTGGGTTCAAGCAATTCTGCTTCAGCCTCCCAAGTAGCTGGGATTATAGGCGTCCACCACCATGCCTAGCTAATTTTTGTATTTTTAGTCAAGATGGGGCTTCACCATGCTGGCCAGGCTGATCTTGAACTCCTGACCTTGTGATCCGCCTGCCTCAGTCTCCCAAAGTGCTGGGATTACAGGTGTGAGCCACCGCTCCCGGTCTGATTTTTTTTGTTTTTGAGACGGTATCTTGCTCTGTTGCCAGGCTGAAGTGCAGTGGCACAATCTAATCTCGGCTCACTGCAACCTCTGCCTCCCAGGTTCAAGTGATTCTCGTGCCTCAGCCTCCCAAGTAGCTGGGACTACAGGCACGCGCCACCACACCCGGCTAATTTTTGTATTTTTAGTAGAGACGGGGTTTCACCATGTTGGCCAGGATGGTCTCGATCTCTTGACCTTGTGATTGGCCCACTTTGGCCTCCCAAAGTGCTGGGTTTACAGGCGTGAGCCACTGCCCCTGGCCGCTCAGGAGAAATTTTAAAAGAAATTAAAGCAACCCATTCTCATTTGCTTCTGGTCTTTTAAATATCTTACTATATGGTTTCTTTTCAAGGTACCTCATTATCTATAGTAAATGTTGTGAATGAATCAGGGCATTATCTTAGCTAATTATTTCAAACTCATCTTTTTGTTTTTTATTTTTTTCTGTTTTTTTTTTTTTTCTTTTTTTTTTTTTAATTGAGACAGAGTCTCTCTCTGTTGCCCAAGCTGGAGTGCAGTGGTACCATCTCGGCTCATTGCAAGCTCTGCCTCCCAGGTTCACGCCATTCTCCTGCCTCAGCCTCCCGAGTAGCTGGGACTACAGGCGCCCGCCACCACGCCCGGCTAATTTTTTTTGTATTTTTAGTAGAGACAGGGTTTCACCGTGTTAGCCAGGATGATCTCGATCTCCTGACCTTGTGATCTGCCTGCCTCGGCCTCCAAAAGTGCTGGAATTACAGGTGTGAGCCACTGAGCCCGGCCTAAAGAAGGCAGCCAAGATCATCTTTTTAAACAAAGAAAAATTCTAAATATGGGAACACTAAAAGGTTTTATTATTTATTTATTTATTTATTTATTTATTTTTGAGACAGAGTTTCGCTCTTGTCGCCCAGGCTGGAGTGCAGTGGTGCGATATCGGCTCACTGCAACCTCCGCCTCCTGGGTTCGAGGGATTCTCCTGCCTCAGCCTCCTGAGTAGCTTGGATTGCAGGTGTGCACCACATGCCCGGCTAATTTTTGTATTTTTACTAGAGACGAGGTATCACCATGTTGGCCAGGCTGGCCTCAAACTGCTGACCTCGTAATCTGCCCACCTTGGCCTCCCATAGTGCCGGAATTAACAGGCGTGAGCCACCGCACCTGGCCCAAAAAGTTATTACTAGCTCTGGTTCCCATCTCACTCCATCTGGGATGTTTCGTCTAATTGCCTCAAAATTCAGAAAAATATATCCACAAGTAATCTTTCATTTTTTTCTTTGTTTTTATAGAGCCTTGCAGCATCCATCAGATAGTTACTAAATATTAATGAATAAGTAGTTGCATGCAGTGGCATTAGGGCTGACAGCTGTAGATGGAGGTGTTTTTAGTGGTCTGAAACTGTATACTGGTCACCCATTTATATTTTTATTTTTTATTTTTTGAGACAGAGTCCTGCTCTGTCGCCCAAGTAGCTGGGACTACAGGCACGTGCCACCATACCTCGCTAATTTTTGTATTTTTAGTAGAGACGGGGTTTCACCATGTTGACCAGGATGGTCTCGATCTCTTGATCTTGTGATTGGCTGGAATGCAGTGGGGTGATTTCAGCCCGGTGCAACCTCTGCCTCCTGGGTTCAAGTAGTTCTCCTCCCTCAGCCTCCCAAGTAGCTGGGATTACAGGCACGCGCCATGACACCTGGCTGATTTTTGTATTTGTAGTAGAGACGGGGTTTTACCATGTTGGCCAGGCTGGTCTCGAACTCCTGACCTCAGGTGATCTGCCCACCTCAGCCTCCCTAAGTGCTGGATTACAGGCGTGAGCCACCGCGCTCGGCCTCCAGCCACCTATTTCTAAAGTTGAGATACTTCAAAAGTATTATGGATGTCTCTCACGTAATGTCAGGTAATAATAGATGATCTTTTTTAGACAATAGCAGAAACAATCAGTTTTAGTTTGCAAAAGAAACACTTTAACTGGATATTAGAGGCCAAGTAAAAAAATTAAGTAAATAAAAGACGTAGTAAATCCCTAAACCAAATTGAGGCGAGGCGTGGGAAAAGATGCTGTGTTTCCAGAATCCGATATACTTTGCTCCTGGCTTGCATGACACTGTTACAGTGAACTGTTTCACTTGCAACAATCATTTCAAAACATATACGTGCTTTCACTGTATTAAGGATTTTAATATATTTTATCTTCTTTATCCTGGTATATCTGGGGAAGTGGTAAATAGCAAGTGTGAGCCTTCAAAAGCTAGTGCAATCTTCAGGGCATTTTTGTTAGTTTATAAGATACCTGAACAAGAAAATCTGCAACAAGAGAGCCTTAAGAAGTCTGACCTAATACAGATCTGATACAGATCACTTGGGCTTGGCTGTTAACACAATAATACCCTGCTGTATTAGTCTCTTGCACTGCTATATAGAATTAACTGAGACTGGGTAATTTATAAATAAAAGAAGTTTACCTGGCTCACATTTCTATAGGCTGTACAGGAAGTGTGGCACTGGCATCAACTTGGCTTCTGGTGAGGCCTCAGGGAGCTTTTACTTATGGCAAAAGGCGAAGCGGGAGCAGGCACTTCACATGGTGAAAGTAGGAGTGAGAGAGAGAGTTGTGTAGGGGAGGTGTCACACTATTTATTTATTTATTTTTATTTATTTATTTATTTTGAGACGGGGTCTTGCTGTGTCTCCCAGACTAGAGTGCAGTGGTGTGATCTTGGCTCACTGCAAGCTCCGCCTCCTGGGTTCACTCCATTCTCTTGCCTCAGCTTCCTGAGTAGCTGGGACTACAGGCGCCTGCCACCACGCCTGGCTAATTTTTTGTATTTTTAGTGGAGACAGGGTTTCGCTGTGTTAGCCAGGATGGACAATTTATTTATTTAGAGACATGGTCTCACTCACTCACTTATTTATTTATTTATTTATTTATTTATTTGAGACAGAATGTCTCTCTGTTGCCCAGACTGGAGTGCAGTGGTGAGATCTTGGCTCACTGCAACCTCTGCCTCCCGGGTTCAAGCGATTCTCCTGCCTCTGCCTCCTGAGCAGGTGGGATTACAGGTGCCAGCCACCATGTCTGGCTAATGTTTTGTATTTTAGTAGAGATGGGGTTTTGCCATGATGGCCAGACTGGTCTCAAACTCCTGACCTCAGGTGATCCACCCACCTTGACTTCCCAAAGTGATGGGATTATAGGCATGAGCCACTGTACAGGCCTGGCTGTACACTTTTTTTTTTTTTTTTTGAGACGGAGTCTTGCTTTGTTGCCCAGGCTTGAGTGTAGTGGCACCATCCTGGCTTACTGCAACCTCCGCCTCCTGGGTTTAAGCGATTCTCCTGCCTCAGCCTCCCAAGTAGCTGAGATTACAGGCACGCACCACCACACCTAATTTTTGTATTTTTAGTAGGAATGGGGTTTCTCCATGTTAGCCAGGCTGATCTCGAACTCTAGACCTCAGGTGATCCACCTGCCCTGGCTTTCCAAAGTGCTGGGATTACAGGCGAGAGCCACTGCGCCCAGCCAGCTGGACACTTTTAAGCCACCAGATCTCATGGGAACTCAGAACATCCTTGGCCCCATCAGGCTTTGGGTTATTAGATGGATTTCTGGACTGGTAATGTTCTCAGCCCCACCTGTGCATTAGACTGTTGCTTGGAGAGCTTTTACAAAATACCATTGTTGAGAACACTTGGACACAGGGCGGGGAACATCACACACCGGGGCTTGTCGTAGCGTGGGGGGAAGGGAGAGGGATAGCATTAGGGAGATATACCTAATGTAAATAACGAGTTAATGGGTGCAGCACACCAGCAGGGCACATGTATACATATGTAACAAACCTGCACGTTGTGCACATGTACCCTAGAACTTAAAAGTATAATAATTAAAACAAAAAAAAACATTGTTTTAGCCTTACCCGATGATTCTCTGATTTCTTTGGTCTGGGGTGGGACTTAAGTATCAATATTAATCTTCCCTATTGAGGCTAATGTGCAGTCATGATGGAGAACCACTGAACCATAAGCAATTTTTGCTTACTGAATGTTAGTTGAAGAAATCTGTGTTTTACTTAATTCTTTAAAATTATTTTCTGCTTTGGAGGACCCGTTTATTTTTATAGAGATTAATGTCCTAATTATGTTTCATTATATTACAAATGTTTTGCATTTTCCAATGTAAAACAAATAGAATCAGCACATGAGTAATCAAAGGATTACTTGTATATGAAGATAATCACTTGGTTTCCTAATGCTAGGAAATACATTTCCTTCATCTTAGATCCATGACATTTTATGTGCTTTATTCTTTAAAGGTCTTTCAATCCTAATGGAAAACTGGCATTTAACCAGTTGAGAAAAGATCACATCATATTAAGTAAAGGCTTAGCAAAATGTTTTTTAGAAGTACTCTGAAAGCATTCTTATGTCATATTTCCTATTCCAGAGAAAATGACTCAACACATTTATTCTGTATTATTTCAGTCATGAAAAATGTTATAATATTCAGTTGGTGCAAATAAAAAATAAAAGCAGTTTAAGTAATTACACTCTATCCAAATTATTGATTTCATGTTTGGGAGAAAAACCTGGAGAATGGAATAGTTAATTGAGTTTTACTTCGTTGTAAACCAGTTTTTTAAGGTATTTGTGTTCTTCATCTCTTCTCCTTTTGCCCTTCCTCATCTCTTCTCCTTTTGCCCTTCCTCAGCCTTTCCCAAACAAGACTGTAATTATGTTATTTGTAACAAATAACTGGCAGAATAATTGCCAGAATAATTAGTGGTGATTAGCAGTTTTAAAGTTAAACCGTTAACAGCGCAACAATAGTGAAGTGTGGTGTAAATCAACTCCTAACTGAATTCTTGTTTTTTTTTTTTTGTTTGTTTGTTTTTTTGAGACAGAGTTTCACTCTTGTTGCCCAGGCTGGAGTGCAGTGGCAGGATCTCGGCTCACCACAACCTCCGCCTCCTGGGTTCAAGCGAGTCTCCTGCTTCGGCCTCCCAAGTGCCTGGGATTACAGGAATGCGCCACCATGCCTGACTAATTTTGTATTTTTAGTAGAGACAGGGTTTTTTCATGTTGGTCAGGCTGGTCTTGAACTTCCGACCTCAGATAATCTGCCCGCCTTGGCCTCCCAAAGTGCTAGGATTACAGGCGTGAGCCACCATGCCCAGCTAAATGTTTCTTAATTTTGGGCTTCTCTTACATGTTTTTTGCATATCTATTTCAGAATCACTATAAGAACTTGCTTGTGTAATCAAAATCTTGGTAGGTTGCAGCAGGAAAAGCATAGCCAACCCTGAGCATAGTGTGCTTATTTGAGGAGATATTAGACTTGGTGCCAGGTTAAACTACATAGGCATTAAGGAATGGTGGATTATATCAATAATAAGAAATCCAACTGATGCTTGGCTTTGATTAAACCTTCTTTACCAATAATATAAGTGATAAGATGACTTGTTTTACTCTCGATTAACTTGTAAAAATCTTTACAATAGGTTGGGTGCGGTGGCTCACGCCTGTAATCCCAGTACTTTGGGAGGCCAAGGCGGGTGGATCACCTAGGTCAGGAGTTCGAGACCAGCCTGGCCAACGTGGTGAAACCCTGTCTCTACTAAAAAAAGAATACAAAAAAATTAGCTGGGTGTGGTGGCAGGTGTCTGTAATCCCAGTTACTCGGGAGGCTGAGGCAGGAGAATCACTTGAACCCAGGAGGTGGAGGTTGTGGTGAGCCGAGATCGCGCCACTGCACTCTAGCCTGGGCAAAAGAGTGAAACTTCATCTCAAAAAAAATAAATCTTTACAATAACTTAATAATTGTAAGATATAAGTAGTCTGATACAAAGATATGAACCTAGAAAATGCTGGTACTTAAAAAATGCTCACTAATAGTGATGGAAAATGTCATAGTTTTCTGCATATTTTCTTTTTTTTCTTTTTTTGTTTTTTTGAGATGGAGTTTCCACTCTTGTTGCCCAGGCTGGAGTGCAATGACACGATCTCAGCTCACTGCAACTTCCATCTCCTGGGTTCAAGCGATTCTCGTGTCTCAGCCTCCCGAGTAGCAGGGATTACAGGCGCCCGCCACTATGCCCAGCTAATTTTTGGTATTTTTAGTAGAGACGCGGTTTCACCACGTTGGCCAGGCTTGTCTCGAACTCCAGACCTCAGGTGATCCGCCCGCCTGGGCCTCCCAAAGTGTTGTGATTACAGGCATGAGCCACCATGCCTGGCCAGCTTTCTGCATATTTTCTTTTTTTTTTTTTTTGAGACGGAGTCTTGCTCTGCCGCCCAGGCTGGAGTGCAGTGGCCGCCTCTCAGCTCACTGCAAGCTCCGCCTCCCGGGTTCACGCCATTCTCCTGTCTCAGCCTCCCGAGTAGCTGGGACTACAGGCGCCCGCCTGGTCGCCCGGCTAGTTTTTTGTATTTTTTAGTAGAGACGGGGTTTCACCGTATTAGCCAGGATGGTCTCGATCTCCTGACCTTATGATCCACCCGTCTCGGCCTCCCAAAGTGCTGGGATTACAGGCTTGAGCCACCGCGCCCGGCCTCTGCATATTTTCATATATAAACAGGAACCTGTGTTCCACTGTTACTGAACTATTATTTTATTCTAAATGAGGGCAGGAAGGACAGATACTAAAAACATGGATAGGAGTGGTATTCCATGGTTTTGTACTGCTCACTAAAAATTCAGCTCTGTTCGTTTGAAATTTGAAGGCCAGATACTAGGTTCTAAAGTAGAATTTACGATTTCATACATCCGTCTAAAAAAACAGTCTAGTGTATTTGTATTTTTCACTATCTATCTGAGGTATCTTACTGATTAGGAAGGCAAAAGGACATGGAGTTGATAAGTTTTTCTTGTTCCTTGTCAGGTGTCATAATTAACCTGATTTGGTCAATTTATGGTATTATTCTGAAAACATTCGGTAGGAAGAATTCTAATCTCAGAAAAGTAACAAAATTAAAATCTTATTTCTGGTTGTGTGTGGTAGCTCATGCCTGTAATCCCAGCACTTTGGGAAGCTGAGGAGGGAGGACTGATTGAGTCCAGGAGTTTGGAACCAGCCTGGGCAACATGACGAGACCCTGTCTCTACAAGAAATAAAAAATTATCCTGGCTAACACGTCTCTACTAAAAATACACACACACACACACACACACACACACACACACACACACACACACACACACAATTAGCCGGGCGTGGTGGCAGGTGCATGTAGTCCCAGCTACTCAGGAGGCTGAGGCAGGAGAATGGTGTGAACCTGGGAGGCGGAGCTTGCAGTGAGCTGAGATCGGGCCCCTGCACTCCAGCCTGGGCGACACAGCGAGACTCCATCTCAAAAAAATAAAAATAAAAAATTTGGCCGGGCGCGGTGGCATAAGCCTGTAATCCCAGGCCTTTGGGAGGCTGAGACGGGCAGATCACGAGGTCAGTAGATCGAGACCATCCTGGCTAACACGGTGAAACCCTGTCTCTACTAAAAAATACAAAAAACTAGCTGGGCGAGGTGGCAGGCGCCTGTAGTCCCAGCTACATGGGAGGCTGAGGCAGGAGAATGGCATAAACCTGGGAGGCGGAGCTTGCAGTGAGCTGAGATCCGGACACTGCACCCCAGCCCGGGCGACAGAGCAAGACTTCGTCTCAAAAAAAAAAAAAAAAAAAAAAATTTACTGGGGGAAGGGGCAAAGGCTTATAGTCCCAGGTACTTGGGAAGCTGAGGTTGCAGAATTGTTTGAGCCCGGGAGTTAAGGTGAGCCATGATCAAGCTACTGCACTCAGCCTGGGCAACAGAGTGAGACCCTGTCTTGAAAGATANCTAAAGAAGGCAGCCAAGATCATCTTTTAAACAAAGAAAATTCTAAATATGGGAACACTAAAAGGTTTTATTATTTATTTATTTATTTATTTATTTATTTTGAGACAGAGTTTCGCTCTTGTCGCCCAGGCTGGAGTGCAGTGGTGCGATATCGGCTCACTGCAACCTCCGCCTCCTGGGTTCGAGGGATTCTCCTGCCTCAGCCTCCTGAGTAGCTTGGATTGCAGGTGTGCACCACATGCCCGGCTAATTTTGTATTTTACTAGAGACGAGGTATCACCATGTTGGCCAGGCTGGCCTCAAACTGCTGACCTCGTAATCTGCCCACCTTGGCCTCCCATAGTGCCGGAATTAACAGGCGTGAGCCACCGCACCTGGCCCAAAAGTTATTACTAGCTCTGGTTCCCATCTCACTCCATCTGGGATGTTTCGTCTAATTGCCTCAAAATTCAGAAAATATATCCACAAGTAATCTTTCATTTTTTTCTTTGTTTTATAGAGCCTTGCAGCATCCATCAGATAGTTACTAAATATTAATGAATAAGTAGTTGCATGCAGTGGCATTAGGGCTGACAGCTGTAGATGGAGGTGTTTTAGTGGTCTGAAACTGTATACTGGTCACCCATTTATATTTTATTTTTTATTTTTTGAGACAGAGTCCTGCTCTGTCGCCCAAGTAGCTGGGACTACAGGCACGTGCCACCATACCTCGCTAATTTTGTATTTTAGTAGAGACGGGGTTTCACCATGTTGACCAGGATGGTCTCGATCTCTTGATCTTGTGATTGGCTGGAATGCAGTGGGGTGATTTCAGCCCGGTGCAACCTCTGCCTCCTGGGTTCAAGTAGTTCTCCTCCCTCAGCCTCCCAAGTAGCTGGGATTACAGGCACGCGCCATGACACCTGGCTGATTTTGTATTTGTAGTAGAGACGGGGTTTTACCATGTTGGCCAGGCTGGTCTCGAACTCCTGACCTCAGGTGATCTGCCCACCTCAGCCTCCCTAAGTGCTGGATTACAGGCGTGAGCCACCGCGCTCGGCCTCCAGCCACCTATTTCTAAAGTTGAGATACTTCAAAAGTATTATGGATGTCTCTCACGTAATGTCAGGTAATAATAGATGATCTTTTTTAGACAATAGCAGAAACAATCAGTTTTAGTTTGCAAAAGAAACACTTTAACTGGATATTAGAGGCCAAGTAAAAAAATTAAGTAAATAAAAGACGTAGTAAATCCCTAAACCAAATTGAGGCGAGGCGTGGGAAAAGATGCTGTGTTTCCAGAATCCGATATACTTTGCTCCTGGCTTGCATGACACTGTTACAGTGAACTGTTTCACTTGCAACAATCATTTCAAAACATATACGTGCTTTCACTGTATTAAGGATTTTAATATATTTTATCTTCTTTATCCTGGTATATCTGGGGAAGTGGTAAATAGCAAGTGTGAGCCTTCAAAAGCTAGTGCAATCTTCAGGGCATTTTGTTAGTTTATAAGATACCTGAACAAGAAAATCTGCAACAAGAGAGCCTTAAGAAGTCTGACCTAATACAGATCTGATACAGATCACTTGGGCTTGGCTGTTAACACAATAATACCCTGCTGTATTAGTCTCTTGCACTGCTATATAGAATTAACTGAGACTGGGTAATTTATAAATAAAAGAAGTTTACCTGGCTCACATTTCTATAGGCTGTACAGGAAGTGTGGCACTGGCATCAACTTGGCTTCTGGTGAGGCCTCAGGGAGCTTTTACTTATGGCAAAAGGCGAAGCGGGAGCAGGCACTTCACATGGTGAAAGTAGGAGTGAGAGAGAGAGTTGTGTAGGGGAGGTGTCACACTATTTATTTATTTATTTTATTTATTTATTTATTTTGAGACGGGGTCTTGCTGTGTCTCCCAGACTAGAGTGCAGTGGTGTGATCTTGGCTCACTGCAAGCTCCGCCTCCTGGGTTCACTCCATTCTCTTGCCTCAGCTTCCTGAGTAGCTGGGACTACAGGCGCCTGCCACCACGCCTGGCTAATTTTTTGTATTTTAGTGGAGACAGGGTTTCGCTGTGTTAGCCAGGATGGACAATTTATTTATTTAGAGACATGGTCTCACTCACTCACTTATTTATTTATTTATTTATTTATTTATTTATTTATTTATTTATTTGAGACAGAATGTCTCTCTGTTGCCCAGACTGGAGTGCAGTGGTGAGATCTTGGCTCACTGCAACCTCTGCCTCCCGGGTTCAAGCGATTCTCCTGCCTCTGCCTCCTGAGCAGGTGGGATTACAGGTGCCAGCCACCATGTCTGGCTAATGTTTTTGTATTTTTAGTAGAGATGGGGTTTTGCCATGATGGCCAGACTGGTCTCAAACTCCTGACCTCAGGTGATCCACCCACCTTGACTTCCCAAAGTGATGGGATTATAGGCATGAGCCACTGTACAGGCCTGGCTGTACACTTTTTTTTTTTTTTTTTTT
>NW_016804657.1:3469789-3477537 GCF_001698545.2 Rhinopithecus bieti
AAAAAAAAAAAAAAAAAAAAAATTAGCTGGGTGCAGTGGCACATGGCTATAGTCCCAGGTACTTGGGAAGCTGAGGTTGCAGAATTGTTTGAGCCCGGGAGTTAAGGTGAGCCATGATCAAGCTACTGCACTCAGCCTGGGCAACAGAGTGAGACCCTGTCTTGAAAGATAAAATCTTATTTCCTAGTACATTCTAGGTTAAAGGTATATTTAAATAAATTAATACCCATGGTAAACCTTTTTTGTTTTTTTGGAGGCAGAGTCTCACTCTGCTGCCCAGGCTGGAATACAGTGGCATGATCTCGGCTCACTGCAACCTCTGCTTCCCAGGTTCAAGCGATTCTCCTTCCTCAGCCTCCTGAGTAGCTGGGATTACAGGTACCTGCCACCACACCTAGCTAATTTTTTGTATTTTTAGTAGAGAGGAGGTTTCACCATCTTGGCCAGGCTGGTCTTGAACTCCTGACCTCGTGATCCACCTGCCTCAGCTTTCCAAAGTGCTGGCATTACAGATGTGAGCCACCACACCCGGCCTTTTTTTTTTTTTTTTTTTTTTTTTTTTTAAGATTGAGTCTTGCTCTGTTACCCAGGCTGGAGTGCAGTGGTGCGATCTCAGCTCATTGCAACCTCTGTCTCCCAGGTTCAAGCAATCCTCCTGCCTCAGCCTCCTAAGTAGCTGAGATTACAGACATGTGCCACCACGTCCAGCTAATTTTTGTATTTTCATTAGAGACAGGGTTTCACCATGTTGGCCAGGCTGGAGCCCATGATAAACTATTAAAATGGTACAAAACATTTTAAAGTGGGACAATAACAAGTTCCTTTGTCTTACCTAAAGAGAATTTACTGTTAATTGTTTCCTGGGTTGCTTCCAAAGTTTTACACATACATCTATCTTTTTTTCCTTTTCTTTAAAAACACACAAAACCATACCAAATATATAGCTCTCTATATTGCTGTTTTTATAGACTGCAGAGAATTCCATTGTGTAGGACTTGCATAAATTATTTAGCTGATCTCATCTTGATAAGCATATAGGTTTCTTTTTATGATTTTGTTATTACAGTAACTTCCTGATAGATATCGTTTCATAACTGTAGATATATATGCAGAGTAGATTCTTAGAAATGGTGTCACTGGGTAATTCTGAAACATCATATCTTATGATGTATATGCGTACTCCAGTAATTTGACCAAATCTTTGGTGAGCTGACTTGTTACTGGCATCTCTCATAAAATTAGAATTCAGAAGCAATATTTAGATTACTATTTCAATAAGTTAATTAGGGGAGTAGTCCCAATTAAGGTTTTGTATTCTTTTTACATATATTTATATTATTCTAGTCTTCTAAGCAATCTGATAAGGGTGGTACTAATGGAAGAGACTGAAGCTGAGGTTCAGTGACTTGCCCAGTGTCCCAAAACTGGGCATGCTGAGGTTGTATTCTTAAATGTATCTGTAGAATTAATATTTTGTTTTTTTTATTGTTGTTACATTCCCTAGTGAAACAACATTTTTAATTATTAAGAACTCAAGGAGCTGGGCACGGTGGCTCTCGCCTATAATCCTAGCAATTGGGGAGGCTGAGGCAGGTGGATCACAGGTCAGGAGTTCGAGACCAGCCTGACCAACATGGTGAAATGCCACCTCTACTAAAAATGCAAAATTAGCTGGGCATAGTGGCACATGCCTGTAATCCCAGCTACTCGGGAGGCTGAGGCAGAAGAATACTGAGGCAGTAGAACCCCTACTTCTAATTTTTTTTCTCTTCTTTTTTGTTGTTTTGGAGACAAGGTTTCCCTCTGTCACCAAGGCTGGTGTGCATAGCTCACTGTAACCTCAAACTCCTGGGCTCAAATGATCCTCCCCTCTCAGCCTCCTGAGTAGCTGGGACTGCAGGTATATAGTCCCACTTTGGTCTCCCAAAGTGCTGGGATTACAGGTGTGGGCCACCATGTCCAGCACCTCTGACTTAAAATTCATACAAAAAGTATTGTATGATGTATTACAAATAAGCAATACAAATGAAATATAGAAAGTTTAATTTGCAACAGCTTTATGCTTCAAACTATAATACAATCTTATTTATCCTGAAGATCTTTACCCAATGTTTATCCAATATAGCTAGCCACTTCTAGTTCAACCACAAGCAAAAATGCTTCCAGGAAGCATTTATTCACAGAAAAGACTCTCATATCTCATTTACTCCTAATTCAGATAGTTCTAACAGGAACTGGGGTCTCCTAGCCTATGACAATTGATTAGAAACAAATTTTTGTAAAAAGTTAAAGTAGCCTGTTATAGAAAGGAAGGCTGAAATTTCCAAGAAATGAGAGCTTTTAGTGTAAAGCTGTTAGTGGTAGAGGAAAAGCCAACTTACAAGAGCAGACAATTTTCAGAGTTGTTTTAGAATTCTTGTGTTTAGTTCACTTTACTCCAAGAATACTCAAGATCATAAGCATGTTAAATCACACTATAGTAATTGATTATAATAGTAACCCTGAGTTTTTTTTGTTTTTCGAGAGTTTCACTCTTTTTTTTTTTTTTTGAGACGGAGTCTTGCTCTGTCGCCGGGGCTGGAGTGCAGTGGCCGGATCTCAGCTCACTGCAAGTTCCGCCTCCCGGGTTTACGCCATTCTCCTGCCTCAGCCTCCGGAGTAGCTGGGACTACAGGCGCCCGCCACCTCGCCCGGCTAGTTTTTTTTTTTGTATTTTAGTAGAAACGGGGTTTCACCGTGTTAGCCAGGATGGTCTCGATCTCCTGACCTCGTGATCCGCCCGTCTCGGCCTCCCAAAGTGCTGGGATTACAGGCTTGAGCCACCGCGCCCGGCCGAGAGTTTCACTCTTGTTGATCAGGCTGGTGTGCAGTGGCACCATCTTGGCTCACTGCAACCTCTGCCTCCTGAGTTCAAGCGATTCTCCTGTCTCAGCCTCTGAGTAGCTGGGATTACAGCCACGCGCCACCACACCTGGCTAATCTTTTGTGTTTTTAGTAGAGATGAGGTTTCACCATGTTGGCCAGGCTGGTCTCGAACTCCTGACCTCAGGTGATCCACCCGCCTCAGCCTCCCGAAGTGCTGGGATTACAGGTGTGAGCTACGTGCCCGGCTGATAATTATTTTGAAAACTAAATTATGCTAGGTACACACTTAACAAGACAAAGATTTCCAAATTATGCTGGCTAAATGAAGCACTGTCATACCCAAAATAGTAGATACAATGTTTTCTTATCCTTTAACTTTTACAAAGGGCCTCTTTGTCAGATGTTTTGTTTGCTGAAGTTCCCAGTTCAGCCTATTATTGCTGCATATTCTTGAAAACAAAATTGATGATTCAGATGTATGTGTGACTACAGAAGAAAACCCCTCCATTTCTGTTGCTGTAGGACTTCGTTGCAATTAGCTTGCTGAATTTGATTTTCTCTTCCAACTGTTGTGATTGCTCTGTACATCCTATAAATAATTTACCCCTGATGGTACTAAACAACTACGTTAATGGCACCTCTGGCTCCACATGATATCAAGGACATTAATAATTCATCATTTATTACAGCTACATCTCTGTAGATTAGCATGAGTGGGAATTGAGTTTACAACATTGAGATCAGGCCTTCTGAGAGACCTTTACTCCTCTGTCATCATATCTATAAATATTCAGATATTAGTGGTGTTAGAAAATAAAGGAAAGACTGTTACAAAGCTAGACTTTAGGTTAAGTTTATTAAGCATTAGATTTACAGCCTGGGCAACATAGGGAGACCCCATTTCTGCAAAACAGAAAAAAATTAGCTGGGCTTGGTGGCATTTGCCTGTGGTCCCAGCTACAAGGAGGCTAAGGTAGGAGGATTGCTTGAGCCTGGGAGGTCAAGGCTGCAGTGAGGTGTGATCTCACCACTGCATTTCCGCCTAGGCAACAGAGCATTAGATTACTTCAAGTTCTTAAGTACATTTTAGGGATATTTGAAAGAGAGTTCTCCATTTCAGGACTCTTGCTTTTTAAAAAAAATTATGCAAACCACCTGGAATTAATGGACATTGGGAAGAATAGTGAGACTTCAGTTTTTAAAATCATCCAAATCCATATTCTAAGAGTTTTAAATTTGATATTTGAAGTCTTCATTTATTTATTTATTTTTAATTTTTTAACTTTTTTTGGGATGGAGTCTAGCTCTGTCACCCACGCTGGAGTGCAGCGGCAGGATCGCAGCTCACTGCAACCTCTACTTCCTGGATTCAAGCAATTCTGCCTCAGCCTCCCGAGTAGCTGGGATTACAGGTGCCTGCCGTCATGTCTGGCTAATTTTTTTTTGAAATGGAGTCTTGCTCTGTCAGCCCGGCTGGAGTGCAGTGGCGCTATCTCGGCTCACTGCCAGCTTCACCTCCCAGGTTCATGCCATTTTCCTGCCTCAGCCTCCCGAGTAGCTGGGGCTACAGGCACCTGCCACCACGCCTGGCTAATTTTTTGTATTTTTAGTAGAGACGGGGTCTCACCATGTTAGCCAGGATGCTCTCGATCTCCTGACCTTGTGATCTGCCTGCCTCAACCTCCCAAAGTGCTGGGATTACAGGCGTGACCACCACGCCTGGCCAATTTTTGTATTTTTAGTAGAGATGGGGTTTCGCCGTGCTGGCCAGACTTGTCTCAAACTCGCTGACCTCAGGTGATCTACCTGCCTCGGCCTCCCAAAGTGCTGGGATTACAGGTGTGAGCCACCGCGCCTGGCCCTAAAGTCTTCATATTTTAGTCTTCTGTCTTTTGGGAGGTACTTAACAAAAAAGAAACAGGAAAGGCATGCTTATGGGGAACAAGAGTGTCTGTGCACTCCTGTGTGCACATGTCATTTGATTAAATTCTAGAGTGAAATTAGGCGTAAAAGCTAATTTACCTGTTTGCAGTAAAGGAGAATAGTAGAGTTGATGTTGAATTTTCTTTTTTCTTTTTTTTTTTTTTTTTGAGACGGAGTCTCGCTCTGTCCTCCAGGCTGGAGTGCAGTGGCCGGACCTCAGCTCACTGCAAGCTCCACCTCCCGGGTTTACGCCATTCTCCTGCCTCAGCCTCCCAAGTAGCTGGGACTACAGGCACCCGCCACCTCACCTGGCTAATTTTTTGTATTTTTTAGTAGAGACGGGGTTTCATCGTGTTAGCCAGGATGGTCTCGATCTCCTGACCTCGTGATCCGCCCGTCTCAGCCTCCCAAAGTGCTGGGATTACAGGCTTGAGCCAGTGCGCCCGGCGATGTGGAATTTTTTACAGTTTTGGAGTGACTGCATCTCTGAGAATTGTTAAGTGCTGCTTTCAGAAAAAGAAAAAGATTACTAAAGTTGACAGTGCTTATAATCCTAGCACTTAGTCCACTGTCTGGCACATGGTCCAATAAATGTTTATTGTATGAATGACTAATCAGATCAATCCATATAATTCTAGTTAGACACTTGGTAACTTAAAACAGTTGTACTGATGCTGATGTATATTAGTTGCTTTCTATGATAGTACTGCTTTGGGAATATATTTCAGTTCACGTTTAGTGTTTTTTTAATCTTAACTGAATGTGCGTTTTAGAAGGGTCTAGAGAGCCTCATTATATGGGGCTCTGACCTATGAGTCTGCATGAAAGCATATATCCTTTCAACAATATTATCTAGTACAGAGGCTGCAAATAATTTCAGGTTTCCTTTGGGTTGCACTGAAAAGCCTATAGATTCTTCAAAGATGAGAGAAAATTACTCTTTCCCAAAACAGAGGACACTGGACAGTTTTCACTAGTACCGAATACTAAGTTATTTGTAACGTATAAATTGAGTTTAATTTTATTGCTTTAGGTTTCTTTAATAATTATTTTCTTTAAAAATGATTATGTGGGTCATTGATTATTGACATTCATAGGAGAACTCTAGGGGATAAATACAGTCAAGAGTTACATTACCAGGAAGATTTAGGGTTGGGAAAGGCATTATGAACACTGTTAGGATTAAAATGAAAGCCCTTAATCTGGAAGGGGAAAACTGCTAAGTTATAGTAGTCACAAGATAAAAAATTAGATCATACTATGCTAGCCTGCTATACAGATGATATTAGCTCTTCATTTGCCAGACTAAGCAGCTTGGTGTAGAATATAGAATATCTAACTTAAATTAGAACAGTTGAATTTCTCCTTGAGTCGAAACACCACAAAATGACAACAAAAAACATCTTTTCACTTACATTTTTATACAAGTGTATGTGTTTGTTGTTTAGTAGCAAGTGTGAATTGGATGAAGTATCTGAATATGAGATTTTTATGTGTAGTAAATTCATATTTTTATCTTTTATATTTTCTAACACCCTCCTCCTTTCATCAGTGTCCTTGAGCTGATACCTTGTGCCAGACATCTTGGAATATTTTAGAACTGTTGTGGAAAAGTGATGGTTTAACACACAGCTTTAGTTATGTCATGGTGTAAATTAAGCTCTTAAATGCAAGTGGCTAGCTTTTACAGATGGGCAGGCATGAATCTAGCTGAGAACAAATTTTTCTAATGTGATAGAGACATTATTCAGACCTGCATGCATCTGTCAACTGCCTCCAGTGGCACAGTGAGATAAAGTGATCTGCAGTGTTTCTGTAACGTGTCCCTATTGCTAGCCATATTGTAACATACAGTACATCTTTTAGGCAGACAGCTTGTGTGGGCTGCGTTCCACCTCAGCCTTGTAAAGATGCCAGAAGCATCAAGGTGATTTTTTTAAAAGCCTATTTAGCTATTTAGACTTAACTAATTCCAGTGAAATCTCTACTGTTATCTAATAAAGTACTTGCTAGAAGTGAGATGAAATTTCAAAATTTTAACTTTTATTGGTTGTTTTGACCTTAGATTGACCAATTAGTAATCTTTCTATGCCTGTTTCCATATTGGGAAAGTGAGTATTTTAAAAGTATTTGCCTCATAAGATTGTTGTGTGGATTTAGCCAGTTAATATGTGTCAAGGGCATAGAAGAATGCCTGTCTTAATAAATAAATGCTATCCACCAATGCCGTCATTATTATTAACATAATTTGGGGTGAGATTAATTTCCTTTTCCTGAAGGTGGATTGCTTTTTTTTTTTTTTTTTTTTGGAGACAGAGTCTTGCTTTGTCACCCAGGCTGAAGTGCCGTGGTGCAATCTGGGCTCACCACAACCTCCGCCTCAAGGGTTCAAGCGATTCTCCTGCCTCAACCTCCCGAGTAGCTGAGATTACAGGTGCATGCCACCACACCTAGCTAATTTTTTTGTATTTTTAGTAGAGACAGATTTCACTATGTTGGTCAGGCTGGTCTTGACTCCTGACCTGGGGTTATCCACTTGCCTTGGCCTCCCAAAGTGCTGGGATTACAGGAGTGAGTCACCATGCCTGGCCTTGTTTTTTGTTTTTTGTTTTTTTTTTCTAACGGAAGGCCACATCCCTATCAAGGATGTGGTCAACTTCAATTTTAATATAGAAGCTCACCATTTTGACTTGTGAAATATATCTTCAAATGTATTTACAGTTAAGGTATAATACATAATCACTATAGGGAATAAAGAAACTATATACTGCTATGGAATGGTCTAAGATGTATTACTGAGTGAAAAAAGCAAGGGGCAAAATAATGTGTAAATTGTTCTATCATTTCTGTAAAACTTTGCTGTACATGCATAAAATATCTAGAAGTCTGCATAGGAAATGTCATATTTTCATTTGTTGTTACTGGGAAGGGGAATTGGGTGGCTGGAGACAAGTGGGAGA
>NW_016804657.1:3477901-3490654 GCF_001698545.2 Rhinopithecus bieti
TATTTTTAAGAAGTATTTGGTTATTTACTTTTTTTCTTTTTTGTTCGTGTTTTTTTGTCTTTGTGATCTGCCCGTCTCGGCCTCCCAAAGTGCTGGGATTACAAGCTTGAGCCACCACGCCCGGCCTATTTATTTATTTTTTTTGAGACAGAGTCTCTCCCTGTCGCCCAGGCTGCAGTGCAGTGGCTGGATCTCAGCTCACTGCAAGCTCCGCCTCCTGGGTTCACGCCATTCTCCTGCCTCAGCCTCCCGAGTAGCTGGGACTACAGGCGCCCGCCACCTCGCCCGGCTAGTTTTTTGTATTTTTTTAGTAGAGACGGGGTTTCGCTGTGTTAGCCAAGACGGTCTCGATCTCCTGACCTCGTGATCTGCCCGTCTCGGCATCCCAAAGTGCTGGGATTACAGGCCTGAGCCACCGCGCCCGGCCAAATTGAGATATATTTTTATTCATCCTTTACAAATATTCTTGTCTGTCTGTACTACTCAGATTCACTACTCAAATTCACATTTAATAGGACTTTTATTTCTATTTTTTTGTTAAAAACATTTTTTTTGAGACAGAGTCTTGCTCTGTCACCCACGCTGGAGTGCAATGACGTGAACTCGGCTCACTGCAACTTCTACCTCCCGGGTTCAAGCAATTCTCCTGCCTCAGCCTCCCGAGTAGCTGGGATTACAGGCATGTGCCACCACACCTGGCTGATACATGTATTTTTAGTAGAGATGGGGTTTCACCATGTTTGCCAGGTGAGTCTTGAACTCCTGACCTCAGGTGATCCACCTGCCTCAGCCTCCCCAAGTGCCAGGATTACAGGCATGAGCCACTATACCTGACCAAGAGGACTTTTAGTATTTCTATGTAGTTTCTTTTTTTTTCTTTAGGTCTACTCTCCAGCACTAAACTAAGAATGACATTTTGTCCTCTTTCAGGGATTTGAGTCATAATCGGTTGTCTAACTGGAACATCAGCTTAGAATCACAAACGTTACAGGAAGTGTAAGTTATTTTTATTTATTTAAAGTTATGTTAAATTCCTGAGGGAACTTAATAAATTGTGATTTGTGGGATGTTCAATCCAGATATGCCATAAAAAAATTGAAGGAAAAAATTAGTTAAAAGAAATAATTTGGGCCGGGCGCGGTGGCTCAAGCCTGTAATCCCAGCACTTTGGGAGGCCGAGACAGGCGGATCACGAGGTCAGGAGATCGAGACCATCCTGGCTAACACGGGGAAACCCTGTCTCTACTAAAAAATACAAAAAACTAGCCGGGTGAGGTGGCCGGGTGAGCTGAGTTCTGGCCACTGCACTCCAGCCTGGGCGGCCACTGCACTCCAGCCTGGGCGACAGAGCGAGACTCCGTCTCAGAAAAAAAAAAAAATTTGAAAACCTAAAATGTTTTGACTTTGTTATTATCAGACTGTCTTGGCATTGGGTTGGTGATTTCAAGTTGCAGGCTGTGGGGAAATACTTTACCTTCCTGGGGCTAAAA
This sequence comes from Rhinopithecus bieti, assembly GCF_001698545.2. NCBI lineage: Eukaryota > Metazoa > Chordata > Mammalia > Primates > Cercopithecidae > Rhinopithecus > Rhinopithecus bieti. Next base: position 3,479,392 of record NW_016804657.1, read on the forward strand.
GTAAGATTTACGCCTCTTCAGAGCAAATTATGTTTTGATTTTGGCCAAGTTTTCAGCCAGTGAAACTCTTTTCAGCCAGTGAAACTCTGTTGTATAACCTTTTTTTTTTTTTTTTTTTTTTTTTTTTGAGACAGAGTCTCGCTCTGTCGCCCAGGCTGGAGTGCAGTGGCTGGACCTCAGCTCACTGCAAGCTCCACCTCCCGGGTTTACGCCATTCTCCTGCCTCAGCCTCCGAGTGGCTGGGACTACAGGCGCCTGCCACCTCGCCCGGCTAGTTTTTTGTATTTTTTTAGTAGAGACGGGGTTCACCGTGTTAGCCAGGATGGTCTCGATCTCCTGACCTCGTGATCCACCTGTCTCAGCCTCCCAAAGTGCTGGGATTACAGGCTTGAGCCACCGTGCCTGGCCCTGTATAACCTTTTTAAATGTCTTGACATGTTATCTAAGATTGGGAGCATCATGTCTAAAGTAGATTTATATGAAATAGAATAATTTTGATATCGTAAGAGAGTATAATGGTTGATAGAATTCAGTTTTTCTCTTAACTAAATTTTTTCCTTTAATACTGAGATGTATTATGTTATTTTGGAGGGAGTTTTCTAAGATATTATTAATGTTAGTTTTTGCATCGTTACACTCCTAGAGCATTGTTACATTCCTAGAGGCACAACCATTAAGGTATGTAGGCCTATTTGCCTCTAGACTTAACACCCTCGGAACCCTGAGATTTACTTTCCTTTTTAATTCTTTGCTGACAGGGATACCTTCTTCATGCTCATTGTCTCTGCATTCTCTCCTCCCAGCCCCAAATTCACTGCTTCTAATGTGTTGTGGATGAGTACACAGTTGACAAGTTTGTTAGCTGAAAGAGTAGGCACTGAGGAAAGACCTGAAAATGCTTCAGTGGGAAGTACATGGGCTTTTTGTAACTTTGGTTGGTTTCCTGAAGGTCTTTAGTTCTGGTTTCTTTTCTGTGCTCTAGATTGTTGAGGTTGTTCAATGACTAAAAACCAGGTTAATGAAATGTGATTGTATTAGATTTGCTACTAAAACATTTGAGACAATCTGTTTAAAGGGCTGCTGGGATCAGATGCAACACATTATGTTATCTGTAAAATTAGTCATAGATTCCATCTCTGGGTGGGCTGATAAATTTCATCTGTGGTCTCAAGTAACACTCTCTAACATTTGTATAGCTTCCGAATATATATATGTATATACACACACACACACACACATTTATATATGTGTGTTTATATATATTTAGAGAAAGAGAGATCTGGATGGACTGATTATGCCTTCTTTGTTTAAGGACTCAAATTAGCTGTCATAAACCCAACTTATTCAAAGAACTTTGCTTGAACTAACAATATTTAATGTGGAAAATACTTCGTAGCCTTTCTGATATTAATACCAATAGTAGATCAACACTATGAAAACACATTTCTTGGCCAGGCGTGGTGGCTTACACCGGTAATCCCAGTACTTTGGGAGGCCAAGGTGGGCGGATCACCTGAGGTCAGGAGTTTGAGATCATCTTGGCCAACATGGTAAAACCTGTCTCTACTAAAAATACAAAATTAGCCAGGCGTGGTGGTTCATGCCTGTAATCCCAGATACTCAGGAGGCTAAGGCAGGAGAATCACTTGAACCCAGGAGGCAGAGGTTGCAGTGAGCCGAGATTGCACTCCAGCCTGGACAAAAATAATGAAACTTTGTCTCAAAAAAAAAAAGAAAGAAAGAAAATAACATTTCTCATTAAGACCTCTAATTTCTCAATAAGTACATTTTATTTTAGTCTAACTCATTCTGAGTCATAATTATTTTCAAATTTGGCACCTATTCTAAAGAATATGTGTTAGCCAGAAGGTAGAATTCAAGAGGTAATATTTCCCTCACTAAACATTTAAATCTGTTTTTCCTCTTGCCTAGGAAAATGAATTACAATGAACTAACAGAAATCCCGTATTTTGGAGAACCAACGTCGAATATTACTCTACTTTCATTGTAAGTTAATAAGTTTTCAGGTTTTTTATTTATGAATAGTATACAGTTGTTTTTTTTTTTAAGCACATATATTGTTGATTCTAATTATTTAACATTTTTGTGGCCTGGGGTGGATCAGTGGCAGCAGCTTCATTATAATCTTTGTTTTACAGAGTCCATAATATAATCCCAGAAATAAATGCACAGGCGCTCCAGTTTTACCCTGCTCTGCAGAGTTTAGACCTCAGCTCAAATATAATATCAGAAATCAAGACATCTTCATTTCCTCACATGCAGCTTAAATACCTGTAAGTAACACAGATTAAATTAGATTTACTTTAAAGCACATGTTTATTATTCATCAGTACCTATCTTTTCAAAAATATTTACTTATTGTGCTTTTTATATGCATATGTGAGACAAACCTAGGGTTGGTATATTGGGTGGTTGGCTTTGCCCATTCACCCCACAAGCCCCCTAAAAAAAGATTGCACTATTGTCAGAAAATATTGGTAAATATCAAGGGTAATTTTGAGATTCAGTTTTTTTGTTTTTTAAACCAAGATTTCTAAAAGGTAAATAGAGGTTTGTTAAACAATGCCTTACCGTGTATAATGATAATTAGCATGTGTGCCAGTGTTTTCCAGTTTACAGAGCATATTCACACATGCTGTTTTGTAACAACCTAAATGAAGTAGGTAGCCTCCTAATTTTGTAGATGAAGAAACAGAGCATTTAAATGATTTATAAAGTTGTGGATAGTCATTAAGTGATAGCTGGGGGCTTAGACATAGATATTTGGCAGCTTTCTAGTGGTAGAATTTTTATTTTACTAAATTTTTTCTTTTGCTATTATCTTGTTTATTTTAGGAATTTAAGTAATAACAGGATAACCACCTTGGAGGCTGGCTGCTTCGATAATTTATCGAGTTCCTTATTAGTGGTAAAGTTAAACCGTAACCGAATTAGCATGATTCCACCTAAGATCTTCAAGCTGCCTCACCTCCAATTCTTGTGAGTAACAAAATAGTTGGATTATAAAAGATAGTTTTTTTGTTACAGGGTCTTTCTCTTTTAATTTAATTACTGTTAGAGCGTTTCAGCAAACCAATTTCCTGACTCTAAAATTATTTTTGTTAAAGGGAACTTAAAAGAAACAGAATTAAAATTGTGGAAGGCCTTACATTCCAAGGGCTTGACTCCTTAAGATCTTTGAAAATGCAGCGGAATGGAATTAGCAAACTTAAGGATGGAGCATTTTTTGGCTTAAATAACATGGAAGAACTGTAAGTACTCGGGACTAGAGGTGATTATTAGGAAAGTAGTCTGTTTGGGACTTTTCAATGTCAAATGGCTAGGATAGTCGTTCTGATTATAATTATAGAGATATGTTCATTCTTTCCCTGCTCACTGATGTGAAATAAGTGTACATAAAACCTTTAAAGTTTTGTTAGCTAACTGATCATTTTTGAAATAATTCTTATAAACTTCTCATCTAAAAAGTTTATATTCTTTTTTTTTTTTTCTTTTTGAGACGGAATCTCACTCTGTTGCCCAGACTGGAGTGCAATGGCGTGATCTCGGCTCCTGCAACCTCCGCCTCCCAGGTTCAAGCGACTCTCCTGCCTGAGCCTCCTGAGTAGCTGGGATTACAGGCGCGTGCCACCAGCCCTGGCTAATTTTTGTATTTTTAGTAGAGACAGGGTTTCTCCCTGTTGGTCAGGCTGGTCGCAAATTCCTGACCTCATGATGCACCCACCTCGCCTGCCAAAGTGCTGGGATTACAGGCGTGAGCCACTGCACCAGGGCAAAAAGTTTATATTCTTAATGTTTTGGTTAATGAAAATTATCAGAATTTATCCAAACGGGTATACTATACCACTTGGCCTGTTGGTTTTGTAGAGCTGCTATTTTAGACAGTCTTACTACCTTCTAGCACTAAATCTTTTTTTTTTTTTTTTTTTGAGGTGGAGTCTTGCTCTGTCGCCAGGCTGGAGTGCAAGTGGCGCGATCTCGGCTCACTGCAACCTCTGCCTCATGGGTTCAAGCCTTTCTCCTGCCTCAGCTTCCTAACTGGAACTACAGGCGTGTGCTGGCATGCCCAGTTAATTTTTGTATTTTTAGTAGAAACGGGGTTTTACCATGGTGGTCAGGATAGTCTCAATCTTTTGACCTTGTGATCTGCCCATCTCGGCCTCCCAAAGTGCTGGGATTACAGGCGTGAGCCACTGCGCCCGGCCAAGCACTAAATCTTAAATAAAATACACATTTTTATTGAATAGAATTGGTCAGCTCAGTTGTGTTGAACAAAGGTATATGCTTCTCTGGGAAAAACTTAAGATTTAAAGCTAGTTAATTGAACTGCCTTGTTTTGGAACGTATTTTCTTCTTTCTCTAATTCTGCAGAGAACTGGAACACAATAACCTTACACGAGTGAACAAGGGATGGTTGTATGGCTTGCGAATGTTACAGCAGCTTTATGTGAGCCAGAATGCTATTGAAAGAATCAGCCCTGATGCATGGGAGTTCTGCCAAAGACTATCCGAACTGTAAGTGTTGGATAGCATTTCACTGGAGGCTGTGAAACTAGAGCAGATTGGAATAAATCATTCCCATGGACAGTAATGAGATATAACATCCCTCTTTACTAGAAATTTGTAGAAAGCTCTAAATTTACCATGTAGATATAATAAGAATTGTAAGTCGAACCAAATACAATGAATTCCTTACCTTCCACATTTCTTGTTTTCAGTGATTTGTCCTATAACCAGCTGACCCGCCTGGATGAATCTGCCTTTGTGGGTCTGAGCTTATTGGAGAGATTGAATTTGGGAGACAACAGAGTCACTCATATTGCTGATGGTGTATTTAGATTTCTTTCCAATCTTCAGACATTGTAAGTATATCCATTTTCTTTTTTGGTTGTTGTTACTGATTTTTGTAGTACAATAAAGCAAATTAATTAAAACAACTAATCAGTCTGCAAATTATGTATGCTAATATTTTGTGGTTCTTCTGTCCTGTGCCTCAGAGCCAGACAGTCTTATTTGTCTCCATCTCCATAAAAATCCCAAGCCTGTAGTAGGCAATTCAGTTTGTAGTTTAATTCTGAGTTAATCCCATAAACAGCAAAGCATGTCTTACTGTGTTGCTATGGAATAAAACACAGTTGCTAGTGTCAGGAATGCAGTCATTTTCTTGTTCCTTTGAACTTGACAATATACCAGGGCTACTAGTTCTCATTCAAAAGGATGCAGGATGTGTAGAGGGAACTGCCGTGGTGGGAGACCAGTTCACTATTAGTGGTTTGCTACATGACTTTGGATGGAAGAAACTAATACTTATTATCTGATGTGTGCCAGGTGCTTTCAAATACTAGGATGATACTGCTGTTTTCCATATTAGGAGGCTGAGGTTCAGAGAAATTTAAATAATTTCCTCAAAGTCACATAGCTTGTAAATGTTGGGCCAGAATCAGATCCCAGGTCTGTTTGATGCTAAAGCTCATGCCCATTTTATCATAACCACCGGAAGAACAAAATCACTTAGCTTTTCCTGGGCATCATTTTTTCTTCTCTTTTATATGGTGAAGGAAGGATATAGGATTAGATGGTTGCTAAAGGCAGTTTCCACGCTAAAATTCTGTGGTTCTGTAAGTTATTCAATTTATAGAATATAAGAATATGTTTTTATGAACTTTTTTTATTTACATATAAATATATCTAATTTTAGAATATAATTTTACTAAATAAAGAGGTATTTTAATGAAATATAGTAGTCTCAAACACAGAGCAGAATAAAAGAAAACAAAGAGTAAGTAGTAGAATTTGTAGATTCTTAAGTTTCCTGAATAGGGGACTTTATGGTCGTTAGGTTTTGAGTTGAAATGGTTCAGAGAAGAGGCTTCCCAACTTGGAGACCTAACCATCAATGAGAGGGAAAGCAAGATAATTTTGTGAAGGGTATATACGTGCACAGGTGTGTATTTGATTTTTTTTTTTAACTTTCTTTAGATTTGGCCTTGAAAATTAAAAGTGATTGTATTTTTCCTTTTCCTATATTATCAGAAGTGAAATTGGATCAATGCAATCTCAGAAACTTAGATGTAACTGCAGCCTTTTGGCAGTTGAAGGGGTCGCAAATAGGTTATTTTAGTATACTACTGATTATTACTTTTAGAATTAAAGTTTAGGAAAGTAATAGCAAAAGTAAATGGTTGTGTAATACCACAGAGATAGTTAAGACAGAATTAGGATCAAATCTGGGGAATTCTGGCTTTAGCGTCGTGCTCTTGCCAGGGTAGATACAGTTCTTAATTTGTTGAATGGTTTCTATTTATGCTGCGCTGTGGAGGAGGGAGAAAGTCCTGAAGAGCTGAGCCATTGGTTCTTTCATTATTTATTCCTTAGTAAAATAAAATGAGCTTTATTAGCTTTTCACTTAAAGAAAGCTAAGTGAAAAGAGGGATCTCCTCTTTACTGCTAATCACACAACTCTGCATGTCCCTTATAAAGTAGAAAGCTTTGTGCTTTATTATGAGATGACTTAAAGAAGCAAAAGTGATTAAATATTTTTAATTCTATGGAAATAATTATTTTATCATAACATGATGTGGTACAGTTGCATTTCCTCTGAGAATGGAACAGTGAATTTTAGAAGATCCATAGTTTCCCTTTGAAAGAAAATCTGATGACACTGTACCACATGGGTATATCATTTTTGCTTCCCATGGGGCATCTTTAATTGCTCTTGAGCAGTGAAGCTCTGTATTGATATTACTCTTTGTCAGCCATTGTAAGTTTAAGGTCCCAGGGGAAGGCTTGGGTCACCCAGAAATCCCATTAGTCTGAAATCAGATTTATAAGCCATATACTCTGCATCTTGAAACACTCCTCTTTTCAGGACTCTGTCTATACTTTTTAATATGCTAACATAATGAGGGACTCTTAGCTCGGAAGAGTAATACTTTTAGCAGGTTGCTTTATTTATCAAGGCCAGCTTAATTCTTAGCGTATAAGAATCAGTTCTTACATGTTTATTACAGATATTTCTTAAGAAGCAGACTTGAGCCTTCATCATAAATAACTGTTAAAGTAAGGATCAGAATTAGCATGTGCACCTTGACATCACCATGCCAGGATGCTGCTCAGTGTTATGATGGTTGTATTGACTAATAGAACCTGTCTTTCTCTGACATTTTTGTAGAGACTTAAGAAACAATGAAATTTCATGGGCCATAGAGGATGCTAGTGAAGCCTTTGCTGGACTCACAAGTCTCACTAAATTGTATGTATTTATAATATATATGTATGTCTGCATAGGCGTGTTTTCAAGAACTGACTGTAAATATGATTGAATTATGTTTATTTCATATGGCTAGAAAGTCTGAGCTTTCTGACACTCTGGGAGCTTTATGGGGATTTCTTTGTTTGTTTGTTTGTTTGTTCGTTATTTTTTTTTTTTTTTTTTTTGAGACGGAGTCTTGCTCTGTCGCCCAGGCTGGAGTGCAGTGGCCGGATCTCAGCTCACTGCAAGCTCCGCCTCCCGGGTTTACGCCATTCTCCTGCCTCAGCCTCCGGAGTAGCTGGGACTACAGGCGCCCGCCACCTCGCCCGGCTAGTTTTTTTGTATTTTTTAGTAGAGATGGGGTTTCACCGTGTTAGCCAGGATGGTCTCGATCTCCTGACCTCGTGATCCACCTGTCTCGGCCTCCCAAAGTGCTGGGATTACAGGCTTGAGCCACCACGCCCGGCTTGTTTGTTATTTTGAGACCGAGTCTCGCTCTGTAGCCCAGGCTGGGGTGCAGTGGCGTGATCTCGGCTCACTACAACCTCTGCCTCCTAGATCCCTCCCTGTTGAAGCAATTCTCCTGCCTCAGCCTCCTGAGTAGCTTGGATTACAGGCGTGTGCCCAGCTAATTTTTGTATTTTTAGTAGAGATGGGGTTTCACCATCTTGGCCAGGCTGGTCTTGAACTCCTGACCTCGTGATCTGCCTGCCTCAGCCTCCCAAAGTGCTGGGATTATAGGTATGAGCCACTGCACCTGGCTGGTTTTTTTCCTTTTTTTTTTTGAGACAGGGTCTTGCTCTGTCACCCAGGCTGGAGTGCTGTGGCGCAGTCACAGCTCACAGCAGCCTCAACCTCCTGGGCTCAAGTAATCTCCCACCTTGGCATCCTAAGGAGCTAGGACTAAAGGTGTGTACCACCATGCCTAACTAATTAACTTTTTTTTTTTTTTGTAGAGACAGTCTCTCACTATATTGCCCAGGCTGGTCTTGAACTCCTGGGCTCAAGTGATCCTCCCACCTTGGCCTCCCAAAGTGCTGGGATTATAGGCATGAGCCACCATGCCCAGCTAGTTTTTCTGTTTCTGTGTTTGTTGTTGTTGTTGTTGTTGTTGGGGCACTTTTTATTGAAAAAGCATTCCTATGGACACTTAAAGAGTAGTTATTTATGGAAGTAGAATTTCTATTCAAGTAAAATGAATGCATTGAGAAAGTAATGTCTTGATAATCTGTTTAATTTGTAGTTTGTTTAATTGTATGAGATTTATGAGTAATTTATCTAGCAGAAGTAGAGCATTCTCTCACATAAGATTTTAGGTCTTCTCCCATGAGAATAATTTCTCCAAAGGGTCACACTTGTCTGAATTTCTTTGACAATCTTTTGCTATGAATGGAGACATGAGGAATATAATTGAATTTAGCATCTGAAAATTACCAGTTTATCAGTGGTCAAGATGGTTGTTCACCTCATTGAGCTTTGATAGACGCCTTTATGCTATGTTTTACATTGATTAATGATTAAATTTCATAACTTTCTTAAAAATGCATGTTCTCATCAAATTGTACACGTTAAATATGTGTATTTTTTTGTGTACAGTTGTACCTCAGTAAAGCTGTTAAATATACAAAAAAGTACGCTAAGCTTATTTTCACTTTTTATAGGTAGATGTTTAATGAATTTAATTTTGTTTAGTGGAGAGCTTTCTTAGAAAGGTCTGTTTGTATTTCAGAATCTTACAAGGAAATCAGATTAAGTCAATTACAAAGAAAGCATTCGTTGGTCTTGAATCCCTTGAGCATCTGTAAGTATTTTTCATACATTTTGCTTACTCTGTAAATAATCTTTGCTATTAGCAGAGATTTTCATGACCATGTAAAGTGTTTATGTAACTTGATATAGAAATGGTGACTGATAATGTTTCATTTCTCTTTATTTCAGAGATTTGAACAATAATGCTATAATGTCTATCCAAGAAAATGCTTTTTCTCAGACTCATTTGAAAGAACTGTAAGTAACTTGTCTTTTTAAGATCACCAGCTGGATCATTGTTCCTGCTTGTTGTGCTTAAAGTGTGATGGGAGTGACCCAAGTTATTTCCAAAAGCACACAGTTCAGGCAGGAAGAAAGAAATTATTAATACTCAGTTATTTTAGTGGTTAGAGGTAATTTTAAAATACCCAGCATTGAAAAGCCCAGAGTGTGTGGCATTAAGACCTTCTATTTTGCCTGTTCTACCAGTGCTTATAATTAGGAGACCTTAGCACTGCTCCTTATGCTTTATGTATACCCTATTGTTCTTTTTTGGATTATCAGAAACATGTGTTACCAGTTCTTAACAGCTTGTGTGGGTTACAATAAAGGTATCATGTAATTTTGTTTTATAGTTTCCGAGGTGATTTAACACTTAGTATAATTGTCAGAGAAGATTCTCTAACCTGTTCAAACTACTAAAATGTCAGACAAGTGTGTATATGTACCCTTTTTCATTCATGAGTTTTAAAAATTGTTCTTACTGGTTTCGAGATTTCCCTCGGGGATTGGAGGTTAGTTGGGCATTGGTATTATTTATATTTATATATTTTATATATTTTTGGAGACAGAGTCTTGCTCTATCTGCCAGGCTGGAGTGCAGTGGTACGATCTCGGCCCACTGCAACCTCTGCCTCCTGGGTTCAAGCGATTCTTATGCCTCAGCATCCTGAGTAGCTGGGATTACAGGTGCCTGCCACCACACCTGGCTAATTTTTGTATTTTTAATAGAGACAGGGTTTCGCCATGTTGGCCAGCTGGTCTTAAACTCCTGACCTCAGGTGATCTGTCCGCTTCAGCCTCCCAAAGTGCTGCAATTACAGGCATGAGCCACCAGTCTTGGCCTGGCATTATTTTTAAACTCTATTGATTCAAATATGCAGTCAGGGGTAAGAACCACTAGACTATAGAAATTATTTTGCCTTGCCTGGGAAGCTACTCAAAGGATACTCTGTGGAGCAGAACTGGTTGATGGCAAGATAAGGATAGAAATGCAGAATAAGCATTTAGAAACTTTTAGAACAATTTGACATTACTGTGACACTTTTGTTGTAGTTTATAAAAGTATTGGTCTGCAGTAGATTGGAAATTTAAAAGACTGGTCCTTACCATGGATAATTTGAGATGCACTGGAAATGTGTGAGCTTTCAAACTGCCTAGGTTCAAATCCTTACTCCATTCCTTACAACTGTGTGACAGTGGGCCAACTGTTAGCCTGAGATTCAGTTTCTGTTCCCAGAATGGGGATAGCACCTCCCTCAGGGTTATGTGAAGATAAAGTGAGATAACTTGTTTACTCAAATATTTATTCACTATCTGCTATGTAGGATACTGTTCTGGATGATGAAAACAGTAGTGAACAAGACAGAGTCTCTGTGCGCATAGCATATTACAGTAAATCCTAGTGAGGAAGATAAATAATATACCAGTAGATATATAATATCTCATCAGGTAACAACTGAAGAAAAATAAAACTAGGTTAAAGGTATGGAGAGTGATGGGGATTGCTATTTTAGATAAAGTAGTGAGGGGAAACTCTTTTGAAGATACAGCATTTGAACCACGACCTTAATGAAATGGCAAACCATGTGAACACTGGGTGAATGGCTTCCCAGGCACAAGGAATAGGAAGTAAAATGAGTTTGGAGAGTTAAGCAGAGTAGAATAATTAAATACCTACTTTTTTTGATATTAATCATCTTATTTCTCATTAGTCGTTCTCTTCATATGTTCCAGTAGTTTTTTTTAAATTAATTAATTACTTTTTTTTTGAGGTGGAATCTCACTCTTGTCCAGGCAGGAGTCCAGTTGTGCCATTGCAGCTCACTGCAACCTCCGCCTCCCAGGTTCAAGCGAATCTCCTGCCTCAGCCTCCTGAGTAGCTGGGACTATAGGTGCATGCCACCACGCCTGGCTAATTTTTTTTTTTATTTTATTTTTTATTTTTTATTTTTTTATTTT
>NW_016804657.1:3490686-3499110 GCF_001698545.2 Rhinopithecus bieti
AGTAGCTGGGACTATAGGTGCATGCCACCACGCCTGGCTAATTTTTTTTTTTATTTTTATTTTTTATTTTTTATTTTTTTATTTTTATTTTTTGAGACGGAGTCTTGCTCTGCCACCCAGGCTGGAGTGCAGTGGCCGGACCTCAGCTCACTGCAAGCTCCGCCTCCCGGGTTTATGCCATTCTCCTGCCTCAGCCTTCCGAGTAGCTGGGACTACAAGCGCCCGCCTCGTCGCCCGGCTAGTTTTTTGTGTTTTTTAAGTAGAGACAGGGTTTCACCGTATTAGCCAGGATGGTCTCGATCTCCTGACCTTGTGATCCGCCTGTCTCGGCCTCCCAAAGTGCTGGGATTACAGGCTTGAGCCACCGCGCCCGGCCATTTTTTTTTTTAAAATTTTTAGTAGAGACAGGGTTTCACTGTGTTAACCAGGATGGTCTCGATCTCCTGACCTCGTGATCCGCCCGCTTCAGCCTCCCAAAGTGCTGGGATTACAGGTGTGAGCCACAGCACGTAGCCTGTCAAGATATTTTTCTTTTATCCCAAACTGCTTTGTTCTAACTTTTTTTGTTGTTCTTGAAAAGCATATCGAATTTACAGTTTTATTAGGTCCAACAATAAAATTATGCTCATATTTTTCTTTTTAAAGAGACAGGAGGCAGATCATAATAGACCATGAGGAATTAGGATTTTTGCTTTTTTGAACATACTAGGAAACTGGAGGGTTTTGAGAAAATGCTCAGCACAGAGCTTAGCACAGAGTAGAAGTTGACTAATGTTAACAATAAAGACTAAAATTAAAATGTTATGAAAATCATCATTAGTTATTTTCTGCCAGATTCTTAAAGTAGGTATTTTGATCTGTTAAGATATTTTGAGTTATTTCTCATAGGCTTAGTTTAATTATAAGTTGTGACTTACTACAAATTAATACACCCCCCCACTTTTTTTTTTTTTTTGCCAGTGATAACCTGAGGGCCAGCAAGAAAGTTTTAACTGTTAGGAGAACTCAATTTAACATAAAATTTAAACAGTAGGTGAAAGCAAATATTGCAGTCGCAATCTTCAGAGTCATTTAATAATTTGGGAGTTGTGACAAAGATTCTTTGGTTAACCAACCTTTAGGCAAGCAAGCCCTTAAACCTTCTCCTAGGCCTAGCTATGTAAAATCCAATTTTAGCACGAACCCTGTAAAACCAGTTTAGCAAGAACTCTTCCACAACATAGACCATTCCCAGGTGATGTCTGATCACCCTGGCCTGTCTTCAGCAAGAATCCTGTTAGGGTTTAGCCAGAGTCTCCCATTCTCTGGATGTTATTTTTTAGTAATTTCACATCCACTGAATGGGATGAAAGCAAACCCACCTTGCTCCTTGGCTATACTTGCCCTTGCTGTTTCCCTGCTGTCTCTCCCTTACTGAGTTGAGCCCAGTCTCTCTCCCCAACTGCAACATCACATTGCCATGGTCCCTATATCTATTGAGATGATCCTGAATAACGTCTCCCTTACCATGCTTTAACAAGTATCACTGAGTAATTTTTCATTTAACAGTTATGGTGCTGTGACTCCGATAGGATCAGATTCATCATTGGACCCCCAGACCTCTCACCCAGGACCCCAAGTGTGCACCTTTGAAGCCATTGTCTTCACTCCTGACTGATAGATCGGGGATCCAATGGTGAGTCAGACTAATGAACCATTGCTCCGGACAAACATCCGTTGAAGCTGGTAAGGAAAGATTTCGATTCTCAAGATTGTGAATATATTCTCTAGAGTTGGGCTAGAGGCCAGGCTTCTTTTGAAAGGTACCTCCTGGGCTTGAAGGTCTTCCTGGCTCTCTTTCCTGAGTGGGGTTTATTCCCTGAGTCCCTGGACTAAAAGTCCTTGGAACTCTGTGTGGCTACTCTGTTCTCTCTAATGGATCCTACTTCTCCCATGGCAATTTCTCTGGCATCTGAATTCCTTCTTTTTGAGCCCCTGCTAACTCTATTGCTCCACCACTCGTTCTGTCCACCTCCTCCTTGTTGTACCTTTATTGGCCTCTTTGGGATACTTAGGATCTCTCCAGACCGCATCCTGTAAGCTCTCTTTCTTCCCATTGCTACTGCTCCTTATTCCTCCTCTTACCACCTTTAATGTTCCCTCCAGTTCCCTTAAGCCCTTTGATAAGACTCCCTTCAAATCCATCTGTCCACCCACTGCTAGACTTTTTCCTTCCCACTCTGGACTCTTAGTCACTGGGACTGTAGGCCCCCCACCCTCCTGGGGATCTCTCAGGGGACTTGGGGACTCCCAAAAGTAATGACTTGAGGTTGAAAAGGAAAAAGAATAATTGGAAATAGACTAAGTATTTTATCTACACTCAGATGGGCTTTGGAGATATCCAGACAGCCCCTAGATGTTTCTTCAGCCTCCATAAGATTACACATGGCAAAAGAAAAATCCTTTTTTTTTTTTTTGAGATGGAGTCTCCCTCTGTCACCTAGGCTGGAGTGCAGTGGCATGATCTTAGCTCACTGCAACCTCTGTCTTCCAGGTTCAAGCAGTTCTCCTGCCTCAGCCCCCTGAATAGCTGGGATTACAGGCACCTACCACCACACCCAGCTAATTTTTGTATCTTTAGAAAAGAGGAGTGACTTCGTCCAATTTATGTTTTCTTAGGTATACTGTAAGCTGGACTCATAAGACCTGGGCTCGTATCCTAACTCTACTATTTATTTTATTTTATTATTTTTAGAGGGAGTCTTGCTTTGTCATCCAGGCTAGAGTGCAGTGGCACGATCTCGGCTCACTGCAGCCTCTGCCTCCCAGGTTCAAGAGATTCTCCTGCCTCAGCCTCCCAGGTAGCTGGGAATACAGGCGCATGCTACTGCGCCCAGCTAATTTTTTGTATTTTTAGTAGGGACGGGATTTCACCATCTTGGCCAGGCTGGTCTGGAACTGCTGACCTTGTGATCCACCCGCCTCAGCCTCCCAACGTGCTGGGATTACAGGCTTGAGCCACCGCGCCCAGCCTCTACTGTTTATTTTAGACATAATTCTGAATGCCCCCAAAATCTCAGTTTCCATTTCTAGAAAATGGAATTGAAAATGCCTACCTCAGCTGGGTGCGGTGGCTCACATCTATAATCCCAGCACTTTGGGAGGCCGAGGCAGGCAGATCACGAGGTCAGGAGTTTGAGACCAGCCTGGCCAATATGGTGAAACCCCGTCTCTACTAAAAATACAAAAATCAACCAGGCGTGGTGCCATGTGCCTGTAGTCCCAGCTACTCAGGTGGCTGAGGCAGGAGAATTGCTTGAACCCGGGAGGTAGAGGTTGTGGTGAGCTGAGATCTCGCCACTGCACTCCAGCCTGGGTGACAGAGCAAGACTCTGTCTCAAATAAATAAATAAATAAATAAATAAATAAATAAATAAATAAAGTATTTAGCACAGTGCCTGACCACAGACAAAACTTAATTCACAATAGCTCCCTTCACTTCTGTTTCTTTTGCTTCTTTCCATTCTTCATATACTAACCAAACCCTGACCACAAGTACTTAACAGAGTATAAGGTATTCTCTCAACAAGTGTGTGGATAGATTATACTAAAATATTTCTAGTGGTCTTCTTTGAGTAGTGAGGATTTGGGGGGCTTTCTCTCCCTCTTGGTTTAGTGGTACTTTCTAATTTTCTACTACATAATTTTAATGGAAAATGTTTTAAAATTTATATGCAACTTTTTCATACACCTCTTATTATTGATGCAAAGCCTTGTGGGGAATACCAAAAAGTATAAAGAGAGATTTTAATAAATGTTGACCTAAAAAGTATTATAAATATGACTTTTGAAGTAACCAAAAGCAACCAACAATTCTCAGTAAAAAAGTTCCATTAGATCCAGGTGTGGTGGCTCATCCCTGTAATCCCAGATATTCAGAAGGCTCAGGTGGGAGGATCCTGTGAGTCCAGGAGTTAGAGACCAGGCTGGGCAACACAGCGAGTTCCTGTCTCAAAACACAGTTGCATTAAAGTTCCTGCAATAGCAGTTTGTTCAAACCAACTGTTAGAGAAGAAATTACGCAATGAAGCTTGTTTTAAAGCATTATATGTAATCCCAGCACTTTGGGAGGCCGAGACGGGCGGATCACAAGGTCAGGAGATTGAGACCATCCTGGCTAACATGGTGAAACCCCGTCTCTACTAAAAAATAAAAAAACTAACCGGGCGAGGTGGCGGGCGCCTGTAGTCCCAGCTACTCGGGAGGCTGAGGCAGGAGAATGGCGTAAACTCGGGAGGCGGAGCTTGCAGTGAGCTGAGATCTGGCCACTGCATCCAGCCTGAGGGACAGAGCGAGACTCCGTCTCAAAAAAAAATAAAAAATAATAAATAAATAAATAAATAAAGCATTATAAAAGCATAGTAATCTTTGCTAGTGCCCCCTTGTTTAATAGCAATATAAGTCAACTTTGAACAATCGAACAATGTAAGTCAATTTTTTTCATTCTTAGAATTGAAACTTTGCCAGGCGTGGTGGCTCACACCTGTAATCCCAGCACTCTGGGAGGCCGAGGCAGGTGGATCATGACGTCAAGAGATCAAGACCATCCTGGCCAACATGGTGAAACCCCCGTCTCTACTAAAAATACAAAAATTAGCTGGGCATGGTGGCACACACCTGTAGTCCCAGCTACTTGGGAGGCTGAGGCGGGAGAATCGCTTGAACCGGGGAGGTGGAGGTTGCAGTGAGCCAAGATCGTGCCACTGCACTCCATCCTGGGCAACAAGCAAGACTCTGTCTCAAAAAAAAAAAAAAAGAGTTAAAATGGAAACTTCTGTGGAATCAGATCTTAGATACTTTATTCAAATATTAAACTTGATGAGGATTTTATCATGCACATAAAGCAAGTTCTCAAAATCATTTACTTTCCCTGCTTCTAAGTGGATGGGACATTTAAGGGGTCATTGAGAGAAAATACTGATTTTTCAGATATGTTTCACAGGGTTATAAACCACAAATACTTTTTCAGTGCTCTTAGTTTAGATTGCATTACACATTCCCACAGTGCTGAAGTGGTTTTTTGTTTGTTTGTTTGTTTTTGGGAGACAGAGTCTCAATCTGTTGCTCAGGCTGATGTGCAGTGGCGTGATCTCGGCTCACTGCAACTTCCGCCTCCCGGGTTCAAGCAATTCTTTTGCCTCAGCCTCCCAAGTAGCTGGGATTACAGGTGCCCACCACCACATCCAGCTAATTTTGTATTTTTAGTAGAGACAGGGTTTCGCCATGTTGGCCAGGCTGATCTCGAACTCTTGACCGCAGGTGATCCTTCTGCCTCTGCCTCCCAAAGTGCTAGGATTACAGGTATGAGCCACTGAGTCTGGCTTAGTGCAGGAGTGTTTTTAGTCTTCATGAAATAATTTGACAGTAATTATATGCTGTCTACAACAGAGATCTCTCGATGCTCCAATATATATAGTGTTTCCCAATACTTTCATGGGAAAAAATTTAAACCTCCAAAATTTAAAGGAAGGTGCAATTAACACTATATACGCTTTATCTAGATTCACTGACTGTTAACGTTTTGCTAAATTTGTTGTTTCCCTCCCTCCTCCTCTCTCATTTTAGCTCTTGTTCCCTCTCCACATACACACAAATATATATATATATATATATATATACACACACACACACATACACAGGTTTTTTGCTGACCATTTAAAAGTTGCAGCCATGATGACACTTCACCTCTAAATATCTCAGCATGTATTTTTTAAGAACAAGTACATTTTCTTTTTTTGTTTGTTTGTTTTTTTTCTGAGACGGAGTCTTGCTCTGCCGCCCAGGCTGGAGTGCAGTGGATGGTTCTCAGCTCACTGCAAGCTCCGCCTCCCGGGTTTACACCATTCTCCTGTCTCAGCCTCCCGAGTAGCTGGGACTACAGGCGCCCGCCTCGTCGCCCGGCTAGTTTTTTGTATTTTTTAGTAGAGACGGGGTTTCACCATATTAGCCAGGATGGTCTGGATCTCCTGACCTCGTGATCCACCTGTCTCGGCCTCCCAAAGTGCTGGGATTACAGGCTTGAGCCACTGCGCCCGGCCGAGGAACAAGTACATTTTCTAATGAAGACATCACCATTACCACACCCAAGGAAATTAACATTGATAAGATAATATTAACTAGTACACAGTCCATACTCAAATTTCCCCAATGTTAAAAAAAAAAGTCTTTCGTAGATGGTTTTTTTCAATCAAGAATCACACATTTCATTTGATTGTAATGACTCTTTAGTCATCTTCAAAATAGATCCCTGGCCACCCTTGTTCCCCTCTCTTTTTTTAGTGTCTTTCATGAGGTTGATATATTTAAAGAATTTTGGCAGACAGTCTCAATTGGTTTTCTCATGATTACATTTATGTTGAATGTTTTTGGCAAGAATAATGGATAGGTGTGTGGTAAGGTTTTAATACTGAAGACGTTTAGAACAAAAAGTGAAACAAAGGATGCTTTTCCTCTTTTCTTTCCTGCAGGATTCTGAACACAAGCAGTTTGCTCTGTGACTGCCATTTGAAGTGGCTACTTCAGTGGTTGATTGATAATAACTTCCAGCATTCTGTGAATGTAAGCTGCGCACACCCTGAATGGCTAGCAGGGCAAAGCATCCTGAATGTGGATCTGAAAGATTTTGTCTGTGGTTTGTATTTTTGTTTTAAAATTTTATATATTACACACTTAATAATCTTAACAGAATTAAAAAAACTTAAACCAGAATGATTTTCCACTAGCAATTTTTGTAATCATACAGTTTTAATTGCCATTAAAAATGATCACAGGCATTTTAATGAATGAAGGCTTTTCTCTTTTCGGGGGATTGTTAACCTTAGGTTAGGTATTTGGTAGTCAGATTCCTGAATCAAGCAATATGAGTTTTTTTATATGAACATTTTTAGTAGATCTTGAAAAGTGCCACCAGGTACTTTCTAAAAAGATAGCACTAGTTTAAAGTTGTCACCAGCAGTGTATGAATATACTGATTCTGTGTGTTTCATATTTTTTATGCGGTTTCATAACATTAAAGTGGCAGAGTTTTGTTTTTTCTTTGAGGGGAGAGAGATAGTCATAGACAAGTTGTCCTGATTCTAGCGCTTATACTTTCAAATATACTTTTTTTTTTTTTTGAGATGGGGTCTTGCTGCGTCACCCAGGCTGGAGTATAGTGGTGTGATCTTGGCTCACTGCAACCTCTGCCTCCTGGGTTCAAGCGATTCTCCTGTCTCAGCCTCCTGAGTAGCTGGGATTACAGGCGTGTGCCACCATACCTGGCTAATTTTTGTATTTTTAGTAGAGACGAGTTTTTGCCATGTTGGCCAGGCTGGTCTTGAACTCCTGACCTCAGGTGATCTCCCTGCCTCTGCCTCCCAAAGTGCTGGGATTATAGGTATAAGCCACCGTGCCCAGCCAATTTCAAGTATACTTCTATATTATTCTTTCTCAATTTGGAAATTTTTCCTTTACATTTAAATTTCCTTTAGGCTGGGCGTGGTGGCTCACACCTGTAATCCCAGCACTTTGGGAGGCCAAGGTGGGTGGGTCACCTGGGGTCCGGAGTTCGAGACCAGCCTGGCCAACATGGCGAAACCCTGACTCTACTAAAATACAAAAATTAGCTGAGCGTGGTGGCACACGCCTGTAATCCCAGCTTCCCGGGAGGCTGAGGCAGGAAAATTGCTTGAACCGAGAGTTGGAGGTTGCAGTGAGGCAAGATTGTGCCACTGCATTCCAGCCTGGGTGACAGAGTGAGACTCTGTCTGAAAAAAAAAATTTTTTTCTTTAAAGTGGAATGACTGATTCTTAGCTTTACATAGGAGACCTTTTAGCTCAGTGTATCTATGTTACATATCCCTAGAGTATCTCTGATCATTTGAGTACCTATATATTGCCAAATCTGTTTTCACAATGTACTTAAAGATGGTTGGAACAGAACACACACTTGGAAGTTCAGGCCCACAAAATACATCCATTGTTTTTACAAATTTTAAAGAAGAGAACAGAATCTAGTAAAGGTTAAATTCTGCTGACATTGCCACATATTCCCTTTTTACTTAGTTTTAAATACCATATATTTTTTCCTCCCCTTCCACTTACTGCTTTTATGGCACAATGAAATGTTATCCAGTGGAGATACTGGTTAAGAATTTATATACCTGCTTCTCTCAGTCAGTCCAATAACATTATTAATTATGAATATATTTTATTAGCCAGTCCTAAGCCAATCTTCAGTTGGACATTTGACCTATTTGGATTTTTTCACTGCTTTAGGTGAAACCTGTGTACATACAAAATGCTTTCAAATAATTTGTTTTATTAGGTATTCTCTGTGAAATATAAATCATTCATAAGCCCCCTATTTTATATTGGCACAGAAAGGATAATGGTTATATATATATA
>NW_016804657.1:3500026-3504519 GCF_001698545.2 Rhinopithecus bieti
TTTTGGAGACAGAGTCTCACTCTTTTGCCCAGGCTGGAGTGAAGTGGCGTGATCTCGGCTTGCCTCCCCACCCAGGTTCACGTGATTCTCCTTCAGCCTCTCAAGTAGCTGGGATTACAGGCGCCTGCCACCTCGCCCGGGTAATTTTTGTGTTTTTAGAAGAGATGGGGTTTCGCCATGTTGGTCAGGCTGGTCTCGAACTTCTGACCTCAGGTGATCCACCCACTTCGACCTCTGAAAGTGCTAGGATTACAGGCACGAGCCACCGCTCCTGGCCATATACACGTTTATCTATCACATACATATATACAAGGGGTAATAGAAGTAGAACTTGTCTTGAAATCCTAATATAAGGTTTCTGTTTTTCCCCAATAAGTGATAATGCTTGAGAAATACATTCCGAGCACACAGGTGACAGTAAGGGCTAGTAGAAAAGTGCTGGATCCTGAAGTCAGGAAACTTGAGTTCCAGTCCAGGCTCTGCCACTGACTTGACATGTCTTTGAGCAAGTCATTTGAATTTTCCTGGCCTCATTTCCCCCATATTTAACCAAGGGAATTGGACTCTAGCTCTGTGGTCTCTTTCAACTTTAATATGCCACTTTGTAAACAGAACACACAATTTTATAGTATTTGTTTTGAAATTTAAAGCAAAAATATATAACTGACTTGGCTGCGGATGCATTTTTTCCCCCTTAGATGATTTTCTTAAGCCACAGATAAGGACACATCCTGAAACCATAATTGCTCTAAGAGGCATGAATGTGACTCTGACGTGCACTGCAGTGAGCAGCAGTGATTCACCCATGTCCACTGTGTGGCGCAAAGACAGTGAAATCCTGTATGACGTGGATATTGAGAATTTTGTTCGTTATCGGCAGCAAGCTGGAGAAGCTCTGGAATATACTAGTATCTTACATCTTTTCAATGTGAATTTCACAGATGAAGGAAAATATCAGTGTATTGTTACTAATCACTTTGGTTCTAATTATTCTCAGAAAGCCAGACTGACTGTAAATGGTAAGGAATTATGCTCCTTGATTTTTTGTTTAGTTTAGAAGGATTTTTCATGTTCTGTTCTGAATCACTTGAGAGAATTAGGCTAAACCTGACATTTAAGTAGGACTCTTACTGTCTTTTGAGTTGTGATAACGTGTCAAGTGGGTGGGATTTTTGGATTAGTCAGTCTGCCCACTTATGGTCTCTAATTGGTCTTTGGTTGAAGGGTAAATGCTGTGGCCCTAAGAGATATGCTGTTTTCACTGCTGTTTATGCTTTTGAAGACATTCTTATGAAATTCTCAGTTTTCATTCCAGAACCATAAATCTCTCTTGGTAACTATAAAATTTATTCCTGATGGGCCTTATAATAACTGGGAATATCTAGGACATTTTTGGGTCTAATGGTCATTATCATTGTCTAAATGTAGTTACACAGGATCATTTGTGTGTGTGTGTGTGTGTGTGTGTGTGTATATTTTTATTTATTTATTTTAATTTCTCTTTTTTTTTTTTTGAGATGGAGTCTCACTCTGTCTCCCAGGATGGAGTGCAGTGGCATGATCTCAGCTCACTGCAACTTCCGCCTCCCAGGTTCAAGTGATTCTCCTGTCTCCTATAATTCCGAGTAGCTGGAATTACAGATGTGCGCCACCAGGCCCACCTAAATTTTGTATTTTTAGTAGAGACGAGGTTTCACCATTTTGGCCAGGTTGGTCTCAAACTCCTGAACACAAGCGATCCATCTGCCTCGGCCTCCCAAAGTAGTGGGATTACAGGTGTAAGCCACTGCACCCAGCCTTATTTCAGTACCTTTTGGGGTACAAGTGAGTTTTTTCCCCATGGATTATAGTGCTGCATTCTGAGAATTTAGTGCACCCATCACCGAGTAGCGTACATTCTATCTAATGTGTAGTTTTTTATCCCTAGTCCCCCGCTCACCCTCTCCATTCTGAATCTCTAAAGTCCATGATACCACTCTGTATGCCTTTGTGTACTGATACTTAGCTCCCACTTACAAGTGAGAACATATGGTGTTTGGTTTTCCACTCCATACAGGATCATTTTAAAAATGAATACTCTTCTTTCCTGCAAAAGCTTCTCAAAAATAGCTTGATTTATCTATTGCGTATCAAATTGAATAACTATAACATTTTAGGCTTTGTGCAACCAAAAGATGTACTTACGTTTCGCTTCTTTGTTTTTTAATGATACTTTTGAAGGCGTAAGTTTTTTTTAGCATGCAGTTTCCTTGATAGCTTTGTAGATGTTGGTTTGGGCAACATCTTTCGTTTTTGAGATGGAGTCTCACTTTGTCACCCAGGCTGGAGTGCAGTGGTGTGATCTCAGCTCACTGCAACTTTCACCTCCTGGTTTCAAGTGATTTTTCTGCCTCAGCCTCCCAGGGAAGCATCATTTAGCTTCATAAGTGAGGGAATCATGGTAAATATCAGGTTCTAAAATACGAAGTGCAAGAAGGTTTGTGGCCTTCTGCTTTCCCTAGTTCCAATTGATGATTAAGTGTATCATGCATCCTAGAAGACACAGTTATCAGTGTACTCCAAATATTCTGAGGTTCTGGAAGAAGAGATGGCCTCAAAACCATATTCACTCTTGGCTGGGTGCTGTGGCTCAGGCTTATAGTCCCAGCACTTTGGGAGGCCAAGGTGGGAGGATAGCTTGAGGCCAGGAATTTGAAGCTGCAGTGAGCTATGATTGTGCCACTGTACTCCTACCTGGATGGCAGAGCAAGACCTTATCTCTAAAGTTTTTTTTTTTTTTTTAATTTATAAAACTATATTCACTCTCAATCAGAGAGCTTGTCTTCACAAAGAAATGGAACATTATGGGGTGTTTTGTCTACTAGACTCTTTCATGCCTATTTGTATACATATATGTGTCTTTGTTCCTCTGCCCACTTTTTCTTGGTGGTCTTTCTGGAAACAGAGATGCCATCTTTTCTGAAAACGCCAATGGATCTGACTATTCGCACTGGTGCCATGGCCAGATTAGAATGTGCTGCAGAGGGACACCCTGCACCTCAGATTTCCTGGCAGAAAGATGGTGGTACTGACTTCCCTGCGGCTCGAGAAAGACGCATGCACGTCATGCCCGAAGATGACGTCTTCTTTATTGCCAACGTGAAAATAGAAGATATGGGAATCTATAGCTGCATGGCACAAAATACAGCAGGAGGTCTCTCAGCAAATGCTTCCCTAACAGTGTTAGGTACGTTTACTGCTTCATGGGTCCCTGCTTTTGTTGGAATCTTTGGGAGCTACTCTTGGTCTTAACAAGCAAGAAAAATAAGTTTGAGATTACCTCTGTGATTCTTAGATCTTTATCTTATTTCACAATTTTATGCAGGGTTATGTCAGTCTAGGAATTAGTGGGTCAGATAACTGAAATGTGGGAAAATACATAGGGCAAAATTAGGTCGGCATCCTTATCACAATAATTGAAAGTTCAAATTCCTTTATCAACTTACTTTTTCTTTTCTTTTCTTTATTTTGAGACAGAGTCTCGCTCTGTCGCCGGGGCTGGAGTTCAGTGGCCGGATCTCAGCTCACTGCAAGCTCCGCCTCCCGGGTTTACGCCATTCTCCTGCCTCAGCCTCCGGAGTAGCTGGGACTACAGGCGCCCGCCACCTCGCCTGGCTAGTTTTTTGTATTTTTTTAGTAGAGACGGGGTTTCACTGTGTTAGCCAGGATGGCCTCGATCTCCTGACCTCGTGATCTGCCCGTCTCAGCCTCCCAAAGTGCTGGGATTACAGGCTTGAGCCACCGCGCCCGGCTCAACTTACTTTTTCAAGTCCCTCACTGTAAGGTTTCTATTTCATGTAGGTGTGTTTACTATTCAGTGAGTTTGCATTGAGAGTTCCACTGTTCTCTTAGGAGTATCCCAGCCATTTGATGCTGCCTCACTTATTGCTTGATAGGAACCTAAGACTGTTTGCTCCTAGTTCATTTTCAAAAAAACTTAAACAAACAAAAAATGTATTTTCTGGTTAGAGTTTCTGCTTTCCTTTTCAGTGTGTTCTTCTTAACCCTATTTCTGGTAAAATGCCTTTTTTCCTAAACATTTCCCCCGGCTAGCCTGGGTTTTTTGTTGTTGTTGTTGTTTGTTTGTTTGGTTTTTTCTTCCTTGTTATAATACTTTTCTTCATGGAACTCAAATCCAAGGTAAATTCTACTTTCCAGTTCTGTGTTTTCCTAGATGTCAGTTATTATTATTATTATTATTTTTTAAGTTTGTTGGTTTGTGTTGTTTACTTGTATAACCAGAAAAATAAGAAGTTATTTATTTATTTATTTATTTATTTTGAGACGGAGTCTCACTCTGTCACCCAGACTGGAATGCAGTGGTGCGATCTCGGCTCAGAGCAACCTCCACTTCCCGGGTTCAAGTGATTTTCCTGTCTCAGCCTCCTAAGTAGCTGGGACTACAGGCACATACCACTGCGCCCAGCTAGTTTTTGTATTTTTTTTTTTTTTTT
>NW_016804657.1:3505899-3531706 GCF_001698545.2 Rhinopithecus bieti
CCAGGATGGTCTCGATCTCCTGACCTCGTGATCCGCCCGTCTCGGCCTCCCAAAGTGCTGGGATTACGGGCTTGAGCCACCGCGCCCGGCCAGAATTTCATTTTTTTTTTTAAAGTTATTTTTAACCTTCTTTAATGGGTCACCCCTGCTCACCTCCTCCAGCTATTGCAGCTGCTCAGAACTTCTTACTTAGGATAGCTTGCCTAAGCTGGAATTACTGAGAAAAGATAGAGGCTTTTTTCAGGATTTTGTTCTGAAACATTAACTTCTAATCCTCCTATGAGTATATAAAATTACTCATTTTATTATACCCTCATTGATCTAATTCAGTAGGAATTAGGGAATAAAACTGCCTAACTTTTCATTTTTTTTTTTAAATGTTTTCCTGTTAGAGACACCCTCATTTATTAGACCCCTGGAGGATAAGACAGTAACCCGAGGTGAAACTGCGGTGTTACAGTGCATAGCTGGAGGGAGTCCTGCCCCTCGTCTCAACTGGACTAAAGATGATGGGCCTTTACTGGTGACAGAACGACATTTCTTTGCTGCAGCCAATCAGCTTCTCATCATTGTAGATGCTGGGCTAGAAGATGCTGGGAAATATACCTGCATTATGTCTAACACCCTTGGGACAGAACGTGGCCACATTTACCTAAATGTCATTTCATCCCCCAATTGTGACTCTTCCCAGAGTAGCATTGGGCATGAAGATGATGGCTGGACCACAGTTGGCATTGTCATCATTGTTGTGGTCTGCTGTGTTGTTGGCACTTCTTTGATCTGGGTCATTGTTATTTACCACATGAGAAGGAAAAATGAAGACTATAGTATCACAAACACAGGTAAGTAGTTACCCACATGATACCTATGGCTTGTACTTGAGTCAAGAATGTAGTATAGGATTAATTGTACAGTATAAAAAACAGCTGGTCATAGTAGCACATGCCTGTAGTCCCAGCTACTCAGGAGGATGAGGTGGGAGGACTGCTTGAGCCCAGGAGTTCAAGGCCCACCTGGGCAACATAGCGAGACCTCATCTTCTGCTCAAAAAACTGAAGAACTGTGATACATTACCTGATATGTGATAGAAGGGAGTTTTTGTTGTTAAAATGTTCAACTTCTTTGATATAACAGAACCTCTTTGAGGAAAGAATTTTGTTTATTTGAGATAGGGTGTTACTCTAACGCCCAGGTCAGAGTGTATACGGCTCACTGCAGCGTTGACTTCCCAGGCTCAGGTGATTCTCTCATCTTGGCCTTCTGAGAAGCGGAGACTATAGGCATGTGCCACTGCACCTAATTTTTTATGTTTTTAGTAGAGTCAGGTTTTGCCATGTTGCCCAAGCTGGTCTCGAACTCCTGGGCTCAAGCAGTTTGTCTGCCTTGGCCTCTCAAAGTGCTGGGATTACAGGCATGAGCCACTACGTCTGACCAATTTTAAGAATTTGTAAATACTTTTTTTTTTTTTGAGATGGAGTCTCACTCTGTTGCCAGGCTGGAGTGCAGTGGCATGATCTCGGCTCAATGCAACTTCCACTTCTCGGGTTCAAGTGATTCTCCTGACTCAGCCTTCCGAGTAGCTGGGACTACAGGCGTGTGCCACCACGCCCAGCTCATTTTTGTATTTGTAGTTGAGACGGGGTTTCACCATGTTGACCAGGATGATCTCAATCTTTTGACCTTATGATCTGCCCGCCTTGGCCTCCCAGAGGGCTGGAATTACAGGCGTGAGCAACCATGCCCGGCCAAACTTTACTCTTAAAAATGCATTACAGATGCATTCTCTTTAATGTCTAAGGCTCCTTTTCATCATAATTTTGCTGTAAGGAAGAATGGAGCCCTTGCGATTGAGATCGGTCTCTCTTTTTTTCCCTTGAATATCAAACTGGATTGTTGAGGTCAGTCTCTTACACCTCTCACCCTGAATCCTGCAAGAAAAGAAATCTAGTCAGACAGATTATGAAAGTGTGGCAGTAGATAAGATTTCAACCTTTAGGTTTTGTTTCTTTTGGTGAAACTTTTAAAGTGAAACTTTGAGAAGAATTCTAGTGAGAAATAGTTTTAGGGGAAGTACCAAGAGCTGTTGGGGTCCTAGGTACATACAGTTTTTCTTGCTAATAGTATCCAAGTGGAACACATTTGCAAAACAGTCTTCTGAGTGTTGACTTCAACTGCCTACCTTTGAGAGTTAAAAATGTCTCTTTTACAGAGGAGCTCAATCTGCCGGCAGACATTCCCAGCTACTTGTCTTCCCAAGGAACGCTGTCTGAGCCACAGGAAGGCTACAGCAACTCTGAGGCAGGCAGTCACCAGCAACTTATGCCTCCTGCCAATGGATATATACACAAAGGCACTGATGGTAATGACTCTGTTGTTTATGGTTACAATTTCAGCCTCATCTATTGAGTTTATTTTTCAGTCTGTAGTTTCTCCATTAATCTGAAGCAATATTTTAAAGTAAGATACCTAATGAAAGCATTTAGCCACGTGCAAAATAGGATGAAAATTGACTAAAGTCTTAACAGGATAAGAAAATCATCTTACAGAGTGGAGAAACACATTAAACAAGAGATTAGAGTACACAGAAGAGGCTCCCAAACTTGTGTAATTATAGGAAAGGGATGTTCTGGAAACTTTTTTCAGGTATCTCTTTCTTACCCTTTTCAGGCAGGGGCATCCTTCAGACCACATCCAAGGAAAGCTGGTTTCTCTTCTGACAGGTAGACATTCAGTAAAGTTTAAAGGGTAGCTAAGAGCCAGGCATGGTGGCACGCCTGTAGTGCCATCTATCCATGACGCTGAAGCAGAAGGATCGCTTGAGGCCAGGAGTTTGAGGCTATATTGTGCTGTGAGCACACCTATGAATAGCCACTGTACTCTAGCCTGGACAACATAGCAAGACTTCCTACCTCTAAAAAAATCAACAAAGGGTAGCAATGGTTCTTAGCATATATCAGAGAGATGTAAAGAGTTCTCTAATTAAATGAACCTACATCCCAACATGTAGAGATGCGTACCCATACACAGAGCTCTTCTCCCTCCACCCTTTTCATACCCTCGCTCCCATAGGGAGTGACAGAACTGAATGAATTAAGGGACAGAAGAATTGGGTTTGACTGATACTTCTTCCTTTTTCCAGCTCTGTGACCATGAACTAGTTACTTAAGATCTGAGCTTTACTTTTCTACTTTTTAAACAAAGAAACAATAGTTTGTAAAGCACTTCCCCCAAGATTCTCACAGATCTTTTCAACAAATCTTTGTGATACTTCAAATACTATACAAATGAAAGATATATTCCATTTCTTCAGAGACTTTTTTAGACTGTCAACAGAACTTTAATTGATAAATTGGATTTTATTTTGGCTTTTCATGAAAAATATACTAGTTCTGACTCTTTTTTTGTTTCTGAGAAAGAGTCTTACTCTGTCACCCAGGCTGGAGTGCAGTGGCACAATCTCAGCTCACTGCAACCTCCACCTCCCAGGTTCAAGCGATTCCTCTGCCTTAGCCTCCCGAGTAGCTGGGATTACAGGTGCGTGCCACCATACCCGACTAATTTTTGTATTTTTAGTAGAGACGGGTTTCACCATGTTGGTCAGGCTGGTCTTGAACTCCTGACCTTGTGATCTGCCTGCCTTGGCCTCCCAAAGTGCTGGGATTACAGGCGTGAGCCACCGCACCTGGCCAGCATTTCTGACTTTTAAAAGAATACTTAAAAGTCTATTCTTTGAAATATGTGGGAAATAACACTGCTTTCTGGGTTAAACTAAATTTTCACTCTCTTCCAGTTCTAACATTCTGTTGCATGATTTTGTTTTTTTGTTTTTTTGAGACAGTTTCATTCTTGTCACCCAGGCTGGAGGGCAATGGCGCCATCTCAGCTCACTGTAACCTTTGCCTCCCAGGTTCAAGTGATTCTCCTGTCCCAGCCTCCCATGTAGCTGGGATTACAGGCACCCACCACCACGCCCAGCTAATTTTGTATTTTTAGTAGAGATGGGGTTTCACCATGTTGGCCAGGCTGGTCTCAAACTGTGGACCTCAGGTGATCCACCTGCCTCAGCCTCCCAAAGTGTTGGGATTAGAGGCGTGAGCCACTGCTCCTAGCCTGTTGCATGATTTTGAATAAGTGACTCTTTATTTCTCACTCTCTCTTCTCTCCTTCATCATTCAGTTTTCAAAGCACATAATAATCTAGGGAGTTCATTGTTAAACCTATACTGTCAACCATGTACTTGTCAGGCAAGACTCCTCATTGTCAGAAGCTTTCTCTAGGGATGCTTGTAGCAATTGGTGTTACTTAACCTCTTGACTCATGAAAGTAATATGGTTTTTCTTTTTTTTTTTGAGATGGAGTCTTACTCTGTCGCCCGGGCTGGAGTGCAGTGGCCAGATCTCAGCTCACTGCAAGCTCCGCCTCCCGGGTTCACGCCATTCTCCTGCCTCAGCCTCCCGAGTAGCTGGGACTACAGGCGCCCGCCACCACGCCCGGCTAGTTTTTTGTACTTTTAGTAGAGACGGGGTTTCACAGTGTTAGCCAGGATGGTCTCGATCTCCTGACCTCGTGATCCGCCTGTCTCGGCCTCCCAAAGTGCTGGGATTACAGGCTTGAGCCACCGCGCCAGGCCTGTAACATGGGTTTTCATGAAGTGAAGTCATCATAACTCCTTATTCTCTGACTTAGTTTGCTTAAGCCAAGCATGTAGCACAGTACCAGCCTTATCTTGCTCCCTTGATTTGGGCATGATCTATCTATCCACAATAGAGATGTTTCAATGTAGTTTTCAAGAGCATGGGCTCTGGAGCCAGAATGGCTGTTTCTGCTCCTCACTCTGGCAGTATGACTTTGGTTAAGTTACTTCTCTGTGCTATAGTTTATCCTATCTGTAAAGTGGGGATAATAGTAATACCTCATAAGGATGTTGTGAGGATTAATGAATCAATTCACAGAAAGGGCTTGAAACTTCACCGACTTTATAAAGTAAGTGCTCAATACATGCTAGCAATGATGATGACAACCGTTGAAGAAAACTGATGATTGGCAAATAATAATTCCTTAACAGAAAGAGATTTAGATTCTTTTTCTTGTTATTAGGTGGCACTGGTACCCGGGTGATTTGCTCAGATTGTTATGACAATGCCAACATCTACTCCAGGACCCGAGAATACTGTCCATACACCTATATTGCTGAGGAGGATGTTCTTGATCAGACACTGTCGAGCCTCATGGTCCAGATGCCTAAAGAGACATATTTAGCGCATCCTCCCCAGGATACTACTGCCCTAGAGAGCCTGATATTGTCAGCTGACAGAGAGCCATCTGCCTTTCCCAACAACCATGAGAGGATAAGTGAAAAGAAACTTCTGTCCACACAGATGAGCGGTGGTAAGGGATGCATTTTTGTTATTTTGTTTTCACTTTTGTCTAATTGACTCTTCCTTCTGTCATATAGGTAGTGCTCTCATTTGACAGGAAGCAAACAGATTGGTATATAGGAGTAACTGACCATTGTTAAATGGTGTAAACTATAGCCAGAGATTTCTACATACTAGAGTTACAAAGAAGTCTTCATCTATAGAATGGAAACAACTTTTGTGGGGGTAACAAGATCACACTACTGAAAATTCAGAGGCCACACACAAAAACGTTTCATACAGGGTATTTATTTGAGACAGAGTCTCACTGTGTCGCCCAGGTTGGAATGTGGTGGCGCAATCCCAGCTCACTCCAACCTCTACCTCCCCGGTTCAAGTAATTCTCGTACCTCAGCCTCCCAAGAAGCTGGGACTACAGGTGTGTGCCACCACACCCAGCTAATTTTTGTATTTTTAGTAGAGATGGGGTTTAACCATGTTGGCCAGGCTGGTCATGATCTCCTGACCTCATGTGATTTGCCTGCCTTGGCCTCCCAAAGTGCTGGGATTACAGGCATGAGCCACCACACCCGGTATCATATAGGGTATTAATTTTTCTCCCATCTTTATTTAAATAAAGAATAAAATATGGGGGGCTGGGCGCAGTGGCTCACACCTGTAATTTTAGCACTTTGGGAGGCCAAAGCGGGTGGATCATTTGAGGTCAGGAGTTTGAGACCAGCCTGGCCAACATAGTGAAACCCCGTCTCTACTAAAAATACAAAAATTAGCCAGGTGTGGTGGCGGGTGCCTGTATTCCCAGCTACTCACGAGGCTGAGGCACGAGAATCATTTAAGCTCAAGAGATGGAGGTTGCAGTGAACTGAGATCGTGCCACTGTACTCCAGCCTGCGTAACAGAGTGAGACTCTGTCTCCAAAAAACAGTAATAATAAAATTTCAGCATAATTTGCTGATGGTTTTTACTGAGAAGATTTTTTTTTTTTTTTTTTTGGAAATGGAGGTTTGCTCTTGTTTCCCAAGCTGGAGTACAATGACGCGATCTCGGCTCACCACAACCTCCACCTCCCAGGTTCAAGCAATTCTCCTACCTCAGCCTCCCGAGTAGCTGGGATTACAGGCATGTGCTACCATGCCCAGCTAATTTTGTATTTTTAGTAGAGATGGGGTTTCTCCATGTTGCTCAGGCTGGTCTCGAACTCCAGACCTCAGGTGATCCGCCCACCTTGGCCTCCCAAAGTGCTGGGATTACAGGCATGAGCCACCGTGCCTGGCCTACTGAGAAGATTTTTTTTTTTTTTAATTTGAGATGTATTCTAGCCCTGTCGCGCAGGCTGGAGTCCAGTGGCATGATCTCGGCTCACTGCAACCTCTGCCTCCTAGGTTCAAGCGAAAATGTTTTGTTTTGTTGCTGTTCTAGCAGGTAAACATTTAATCTCAGCTTCACTTGGCGGGTGTTTTCTTCTATGAGGTACGATCAAGGTCATAAGTGAGAACGCAGTTTTGGGCTTGTGTCCCCTGTCTCACATGGCCCAGGAAAAGAAATATACATTATTACTGTATAGTTCAGGCATTTGATAACCACTTGGCATTTGAAACAAAACTCTTTCTAGATCATGGAGAGTAATGCTGAGCATGTCTTCCTGTCCATCCAAGCTTTTCATCAGCTTTCATCTTTCTGTCAGCCTGACATGCAAGAGCACTGGAATAGGGTAGGAGGTCAGGCTGGGTGCAGTGGCTCACTTTTGTAATCCCAGCACTTTGGGAGACCGAGGCGGGTGGATCACAAGGTCAGGAGTTCGAGACCAGCCTGGACAACATAGTGAAACCCCATCTCTACTGAAAAAATAAAAATTTAGCTGGGCATGGTGGTGGGTGTCTGTAATCCCAGCTACTTGGGAGGCTGAGGCAGGAGAATCACTTGAACCCGGGAGGCGGAGTTTGCAGTGAGCTGAGATTGAGTGATTGCACTCCAGCCTGGACATCAGGGTGAGACTCTGTCTGAAAACAACAACAACAACAAAAAAGATAGGGTAGGAGGTGAGAACTACAGGTTTCCAGGGGAAGGCAAAGTATACTGTGATACTCCTGGGGATGGTTCTGGCAGGAGTGCATGATCTAATGTCCTACGTTCGATTATGTCCCACAGGTTACAGGATCATACTTTTGATTTTAGTAGGACTTGGAACATTCAAGATGGTAGTGAGGGTACATGAAACTCTCTTCAGGATGAAATCTGGGCAGAGACTTATTAATTTTGCATTTACTACTTCATGTCCCACATTAGATCATTTACTCCTGCCAGAACCATCCATGAAAGTTTCTAAGATATGCTCGCTTTTTTTTTTTTTTTTTTTAAGATACAGAGTCTCGCTCTGTCACCCAGGCTGGAGTGCAGTGGCACGATCTCGGCTCACTGCAACCTCCGCCTTCCATGTTCAAGCGAGTCTCCTGCCTCAGCCTCCTGAGTAGCTGGGATTACAGGTGCCCACCACCACGCTTGGCTAATTTTTTGTATTTTTTAAAAATAGAGACAGGGTTTCACCATGTTGGCCAGGCTGGTGTTGAACTCCTGACCTCAGATGATCCACCCACCTCGGCCTCCCAAAGTGTTGGGATTACAGGTATGAGCCACTGCACCCGGTCTCTGTTGTTCTTAAGAGATTAAAGTCTTCCAAAGAGGTTACAGGTCAGAGGAAAGCACTATTATTGAAGCACTATTATTATTGAAGTTAATCTCTTATCTTTACATTAAGTGTTCATGAAAGAAATGCATCAGTAAATCCACTTTTACTGTTGGATGTCTTAGAAGCGTTAACACAAAAAGGGTTTAAGAAGGACCAGAAATGTAGTCCATCTTTTTTCTAACTTTAGGAGTGCCTTAATTTTTAATCTAGTCTGTAAGTAAGGAAATCAGCAAATCAAAGTGCTTTGGCGCATTGGCCATTTTTTACTTAGGGTATCCTAGCTGCTGCTTACTCAAAGTCTGGTCTGTTGACTGTGAGCATCACCATTACCTAAGAGCTTGTTAGAAGGATCCCAGCGCAGACCTAGCAAATCAGAGTCTACATTTAACAAGATCCTCAAGTTATTTGTGTGCATATTAATTAAAACTTGAGAAACCCTGCTCTAGCTTTTCACATGGATTTTATTTTATTTCTGGGTATTTGTTTTATAATGTCTGGCTAGCTTTTTCCAAAATGCACCTATGAAGTTAATATAATTTTCAGTAAACAGTCTTTGGGAAAATAGTTCACCATTGTACTAAAGAAGAATGAGAAATGCATATTTGAAACCAGTGCGCAGATAATTTAATATAGCTCCTTTGGCTATCATTTGTTGTTAGAATTGTTGACATGCTAGGAGTTGGAAGGGAATGGCCGTTTATTTTTAAAACAATTTTGTGACATATTTAAAGATGTAATGGCTGCACTGAATCAATGATTATTATCTATCATGAAACTTTCATTACAATATGGATACCGTTTTGTCTTTTAGTTCTTTTCCATGTGTCTAAAGAGTTTTATTTAAAAATTTTGTGGCTGGGCACAGTGGCTCACGCCTGTAATACCAGCACTTTGGGAGGCTGAGGCAGACAGATCACATGAGGTTGGGAGTTCAAGACCAGCCTGGCCAACATGGAGAAATGCCTGTCTCTACTAAAAATACAAAATTAGCCGAGCATGGTGGCACATGCCTGCAATCCCAGCTACTTGGGAGGCTGAGGCAGTAGAATTGCTTGATCCCAGGAGGCGGAGGTTGCAGTGAGCTGAGATGGCGCCATTGCACTCCAGCAACAAAAGCGAAACTCCATCTCAAAAATAAATAAATAAAATAAATAAATTTTGGCAACAGAACCAGTAAAATAACAGGTGAAAGTACATGATATATAGTATGATCTCAGTAAATAATTGGTTAGGTTTGTGAAGTAGAGGGATTTGAAAGACCATGTTCTGGTGGTGGTTTGTGTGTGTGTGCGTGTGCGTGTGTGACTGTGTTTGATTTCAGTGTCCTTATTCAGGAATATTGAACATCTTTATTTCTTTGAGGATTTGGCTAAAAGGATATTGTTTTACCAGTCACTACTGATAATTCTTGTCTTTCATTCTCAGAAACATTGCAGCGGCCCGTCTGGAACATAAACAGAGAACTAGGCCTGCCTCATCCTCCTTTTTCCCAGCAGCCAGTCCATGAGTCACCACAACTTCATCAAAATGAGGGCTTGGCAGGGCCGGAGCCAGACTGTTCCGCTTCTTCCATGTCCTGCCACAGGTTACAGGATCATGGTTTTGATTTTAGTAGGACTCGGAACATTCAAGATGGTAGTGAAGGCACATGAAACCCACTTCAGGATGAAATCTGGGTAGAGACTCATTAATTTTGCATTTACTACCTCAGAGCTCAGAAGAAACTCCGAAGTCAGCATTTGCTTTACTCTTTATGATTGCATCTGACTGCACCAAGGTGGGCCATGCGTTGTTTGGTCTTATACCTGATGAAGAAATGGTAACAGTTGACAGAAATGGGTACAGCTCATCAAAAACGTGCAGCATCGGCAGAGGGAAGATACAGGGCAAATGTGCTTCCTGATGGTTCCATGGGGATGTGCCCCGGTGTGCATCTGCTGTCAGGAAGAGTCACATTGCTGCTTAACCTGCTGGATTGCCCTAGTCTTCAGAATGGTCCTGAGAAAACATCACTACTTTGATGTTCTGCTTTGCCTTCCAAGGAGCAAAAATAACTTTGGAACCTTCTGGGAAGTGTGCCTGGGATTCTTCAGTGGTTTCAGGCAGATAGTTAAGACAGGCTTTGATATTCAAGGTCTTTGGCAAGAATCCCAGGCTTGACCAACTGGTACCAAGTCAAAGGTTTTTGTATTCTTGTGAATTTTTTTTTGTCCCTATTGCCCAGGGATGTCACAGTAAATATATGTACATTTATAAATAATTTTTGTATTCATTGACCATATGTGTTGGCTGCAATGTAAATATTTTTGATATGCCAAAATTATATATAATATTCAGTTATAATATTGACAAGTAGCTTCTCAGATCACAGATTTTTAAATAACTCGATTTAGTGATAACTAAAAATTTTATTTAAAGTATAAAAGCTGTGGCTCACACCTGTAATCCCAGCATTCTGAGAGGCTAAGGTGGGAGGATTGCTTGAAGCCAGGAATTTGAGACCAGGCTGGGCAACATGGTGAGACCCTGTCTCTGCAAAAAATAAATTTAAAAAATAGCTGGGCATTGTGGCATGCTGTTGTAGTCCTAGCTACTTGGGAGGCTGAGGTGGGAGGGTCACTTGAACCCGGGAAATCAAGGCTGCAGTGAGCTGTGTGAAACCACTGCACCCCAGCCTGGGTGACAAAGCGAGACCTGGCTCAAAAATAAATAAAATAAATAAAAAGTTTTAAAAACTTACCTGTTAAGAAGTATATCTATAGAGGCAGCTACTTAGTGATTGTATACACATAAACACAGTCTTGGTGTAATTAACTGCCTTCTTCAGTCCTAGAGGTTCATACTTCTGGTCATTTGCCATCTGTTTAAAAGTGCTAGGTGATACTCCCTTTCTAACATAAAAAGCTTGTTCTTTCAGAGCCTGGCAGTCCTGGCACAGCTGTATGTACCTAGAGGAAAACTTGTTTGGAAATTCCTTTCATTTCCTCCCCCTCTCGCTCCCCACTTCCCTCTTTTTTACTGAAACAGAAATTGATTGAGGAAAGTTCAGTCATTCCTTCAGGAACCAGTGAGTTAGATCGGGTTGTTACTTTATAATGAACGCTGCAAAAACTGGAGGCTGATTTAAAGATTGCAGAACTTGAGTCAGAATCATAAGCAGTAATGTGACATGAACTGGAGCCAGAACAGTTGCTGATATCAGAACCATCTCTTTCAATCTGTGACTTTGCTCTTGCCATGTTCTGACTGGGGTGAGCCGCTAGGATATAAATCACTATCACTGTCCATATTTGAGTCTGCACATCTTGTCATTATCTGCTTTAATGCTCTTTGAGTTGCAACAGGTGTATTAAATGAGTTATTTGAAATTCTGTGAACAGGAATTCTGTTGGTAGTGAAACAGGTTCTCACACCTGCTTGCTCAGAATGTGAAAATAATATTTCTGAGTCCTCGTTGTTCACTTTCTAAAGTGACTGTTGTTTGGTGTTGGAGTTGTTAACTGGGTTCTATTAGGCATGCTATATCTTGGCAAATATTCTCCATGATGAACTCTTCCTACTATCACAACCAGGACTATGACTGGATTTCTCAGTCTCAGTGCCCAGACTCACCATTTCTGATTGTGTCTGGAGAATGTTCTCCTGGAAAGGTATTCCATGTTCCAAAAGCTATAAAAAGACGCCCACTTTGCAACTATGGGTCAGTTATTTACTTTCTCAATGTCTCAGGTTGCTGAGTTCTAGAAAATCTCTGTCTCATTTACCAGAGGTCGTTCAAAAGTCTGAGATGGTGTATTGTCATGAAATATTTGTGAAATTTCTTACCATGAATTTGGAGGCAACCTACTTTTGTTTCTCGCTCTAGTTCTCCATTGGTCTGGCCTCCTGCTTCTCAGTCTTCTCTGACCTCTGTAAGTTGGAACCTTCATTGATACTTCTGTCGCACTTTGTACCTGACCTGGGTGGCCTTGCAAATGTTGACTCAGATTGTGGATTTTCCACTTTCTTTTTTTTTATTATTTATTATTTTTTTTTATACTTTAAGTTCTAGGGTACATGTGCACAACGTGCAGGTTTGTTACATATGTATACTTGTGCCATGTTGGTATGCTGCACCCATATTTTCCACTTTCCTCTGACTGGTTTTCCCCATTTTCTCCCTTGGGAAGTCTTGCAGATGATGCATACTTATTTGCTGTATTCAGCCTTCCATTATTAAGGATAAAATTGATCCCTACATTGAATCTGAAATTACCACTATATGGATTACTCTGACTCACTGCTGTCCAAGCTTGGTTTTCTCTTTGCTCACTTCCTGTCATATTTTCAGTTTGTCCAAAAGAGGTAAGCCATTTTATTACAGACTCATTACTAGTACCTGACATTATCCACCTCTGCTTTCACCTGATTCTTGTGGGGAATCCTCTTTAATTTGTTGTAACCTTCTCAGCAACTCTTCTGTACTTCACCTGTAGTGCCTAGCAAATTGTTACCACTCATAAGCCTGTAATCTTCATCACTCAGATTATTTGCAAGTAGAAATCTTCTGGAACCAATTGGTCCCTCTGACTTCTGCACTGGGCCACATCCATCTTCTTCATTGTCAGAATCTGAGTTTTCTGTCTTGGAGAACAGCTGGAAAGTTGTCTGGCTGTTATGACACAGTATCGAAATACTAGACTGAGTTTTAGTTGTTTCTAGTTGTGTTCACTTTGTGCTTTCTCTAAATGGGAATATCTTCTTTCAGCAAAGTTCTTCATTGACCAGGAAACCAAAGATTGCTTCTTTTCTGAGTTTGTTTTGTTTTTAACCTTTTACCAGTGCACAGTATATCTTAAGAAGGGAAGGGTGCTCTTGGGAGTAGATGAACATGCAAACATTCTTTTTTTTTTTTTTTAATTTGAGATGGAGTCCATCTCGGTCACCCAGGCTGGAGTGCAGTGGCATGATCTCAGCTCACTGCAACCTCTGTCTTCCAGGTTCAAGCAGTTCTCTTGCCTCAGCCTCCCAAGTAGCTGGGATTACAGGCACACCACCATTTCCCCTTTTTTTTTTTTTTTTTTTTTTTGTATTTTTAGTAGAGATAGGGTTTCACCATGTTGGCCAGGCTGGTCTCAAACTCGTGACCTCAGGTGATCTGCTCTCCTTGGCCTCCCAAAGTGCTGGGATTACAGGCATGAGCCACTCACCCAATCCCAAAATTTTTATACTGTAAAGCCTTGGAGTGGTCCTTGTTTTGTATAAGTGATTAAGCCAAAAAGTTTTCTTCAATTTCTGATACCAAAGCCTTTAGGTAAATAAAGAACTTCACACTCTAATGCAATGTAATTCCTTCTTTGTGCTTTCTAATTTCCTTACACAAGCTGTCCAGTTCTCTCCTCTAAATCCAATATTACTCACTAGATAATTTCAGCCACTTAAATATCTATTTTTAAGTTCTTGTTCAAGGGTTCTAAACTCACATAATTTCTCAACTTTTTGCCAGAAAGTTGAGCATTTATTCTTATTTTCAATCCTAAGTGTTCATCCACAGGCAGCAGCCCTTCTTGAGCTGTTTAGTCCTGCCACACCTTTTTCTTTAATATGTCAGCCTCTGATCATTTTCACTTTGAACTTAAAGATCACAATTTCCTGTCCCTTCAATCTGCGATCCCTCTTCTTCCTTTCTTACTAGATTATGGTGTAGTCTGTACTAGACTGACTCAGAATTTAGACCTCGTTCGCTTCCTGACTCTGCTTGTTACTAACTTTGTAATCAAGGGTGAGTCTTTTTCTTCTCTAGGCTAGATTTTCTCATTTATGAAATGAGGACATTTTTCTTTTCTTTTCTTTTCTTTTTTTTTTTTTGAGACGGAGTTTCACTCTTGTTGCCCAGGCTGGAGTGCAATGGCACAATCTTGGCTCACCGCAACCTCCGCCTCCCAGGTTCAAGCAATTCTCCTGCCTCATCCTCCCTGATAGCTGAGATTATAGGCATGTGCCACCACGCCCAGCTAATTTTGTATTTTTAGTAGAGACGGGGTTTCTCCATGTTGGTCAGGCTGGTCTCAAACTCCCGACCTCAGGTGATCCACCCGCCTCGGCCTCTCAAAGTGCTGGGATTTCAGGCGTGATTCACCGCGCCTGGCCTGAGGACATTTTTCTAGATGCTGTAAAGCCCTTTCCAGCTGTAACATTCTATGAATCTGTAATTCCCTCCAGGAGCTAAGGAGGGTTATGCTACTTTAATAAAAAGCTGCTTTCATGACATTTGTTCGAGTAGAACAAAAGTGATGCTGCTCATTCTGACTTGAGCCAGATATATTTCCTTTATAGCAGGAGTAATGGTCTAAGAAATACTCATTAGGAGAAAAAAATTCTGCTTCTAAACAGTATTAGTAAACAAAGAATCTTGACTCAGTTGAAAAACCACCCATTGCTCTCCAGAACAGAATGTCTGAATGCTGGTTTTACAGCACACTACAGTATCAGAATGAGTTGACAGGTCTACCACAACTAATTTGTAACTAGTTTGTGACTCACCTTTCCAATGTATTCAAAGTTATCCCTATAATTATTATTACTCTCGCTCAAATTCTAATAGATTTCCTGAATGGAAAAGGTGGAGTTAGGGCGAGGCTGCCAGAGACTGTGCCAGTGAGCATCAGCTGTCACGTGTGAGAGGGCAGATGACAGCCTGTGAGCCAGTGCTCTAGAAAACTTCGTGTAGGAGGCCGGGCATGGTGGCTCACGCCTGTAATTCTAGCACTCGGGCAGGCTGAGGTGGGCAGATCACGAGGTCAAGAAATTGAGACCATCCTGGCCAACATGGTGAAACCCCATCTCTACTAAAAATACAAAAGTAAGCTGGGTGTGGTGGTATGTACCTGTAGTCCCAGCTACTTGGGAAGCTAAGGCAGGAGAATCGCTGGAACCCAGGAGGCAGAGGTTGCAGTGAGCCAAGATCGTGCCACTGCACTCCAGCCTGGCGACAGTGAGGCTCCATATCAAAAAAATAAAATAAAAAATTAAACAAACCAACCCGTGTAGGAGTGCTGCCTCTCTGCTCTAGCAGTGGTCCTTCTACTGACAGTGCTGTCAGAGTCTGGTCTCCTAAAGAGCCAGGTCATTTTCCATTATGTCAACTCAGATGGTTGAGATGTCCTTCTTAGATATTCCTAGCTTGCCTACATAACTAGTCAGCAATCTATTTAAATGTGAAGAGCCTATCTTAAATAAACACACACACACCCCTAGGAAAAGGAATTCCTGAAACTTTTCATTATTACATGTTTTTGATCAAGCAATATGTTAACCCTCTAAGCAGGATTAGTGTCCCATGAGTATTTCTTCCAGCAGAATCATTTCTGCTTAATGCTAATCAGGAATGTTGCAAAGCAAGGTTAACTGAAATGCTGAGGTAAATACCTCCTTTCCCCACTGCCCCCTAGTGAGCACTTTATTTCAGTAGGAATACATAAATTCTCTTGATTTGCTTGTCCCCTTTCAGGCCGATTCTCCAAGTCTACCTGGAAGAAAAGACAGTATTCCTTGAACTCCGTGCCCTACTGGCACAGGATCTACACTTATGCCATTGGCTCTCTGTTACTCCGCAACTTGTTTTATTTTTTTGAGACAGGGTTGCACCATGTCACCCAGGCTGGAGTGCAATGGTGTGATCGTGGCTCACTGTCGTCACTGCAGCCTCGATATCTCAGGCCCAAGTGATCCTTCCACTTCAACCACCTGAGTAGCTGCACCACCACACCCAGCTAATCTTTGTATTTTTTGTAGAGATGGGGTTTCACCTTGTTGCCCAGGCTGATCACAAACTCCTC
This sequence comes from Rhinopithecus bieti, assembly GCF_001698545.2. Taxonomy (NCBI): domain Eukaryota; kingdom Metazoa; phylum Chordata; class Mammalia; order Primates; family Cercopithecidae; genus Rhinopithecus; species Rhinopithecus bieti. The sequence goes on from NW_016804657.1 coordinate 3,521,781, forward strand.
GGCTCAAGCAATGTCCCCTCTTTGGCCTCCCAAAGTGCAGGGATTATAGGCATGAGCCACCGCACCCTGCAGTACTTTCCCTAGTATACAAGCTACTCTCTTGAAAAAAATAGCAGGAACCCATTTCAATGTGCAAGTTCCCCTAAAGTGCTACCTCAGAATAACTTTCATGTTTAAAAACAGCTGTCTCACATCTCCCATTGTTAGGTTGTAAAAGGAACATTAAGATGTCAAGCAATTTAGATTCTGTTACCCATTTCCCTATGAAAACAGAGATGTGTTAAAAGTCTTTAATTACCGAAAGAGTCGTCATAAAAAATAAGAATTCTATTCCAGAAGACAGGAATTATACACAGGGAGGTGTATTATATACTTGCTAATAAATTTTGTGTAGGCTTTTTAATAAATTTATCTGATAATGGAATAATCAGCCTTTTTGGTAGAAAGGTATATACAGAAGCTAAATCATCATCTGTTAATAGTGTTTAAGAAATTTCTTCATTGAGATGGAATATGGGCAAGATGACCTTTAAGGTCTTTTTCACTTTTATCATTATCCCCAGAAGCAATCTGATAGTCTTAAAACTTTGTCCTTTCTAAGTCCTTTGTATTCATGTTAGAGCTCTTCAGGAAACCAGATAATTTTGGGCTTTGGTTGGCAAAAGGGGTCTGACCTGTGTTCGTAGCTGGGAACATGAAACATGAAATTCTAGGCTTAATCTTCTGAAGAAATCTCTAAGTAGTTACTAGCATAAATGGCATTACTATACTAACAAATTTAAAAGCCTATAATGTATTAAAACTCTTTTTTACTCTTGATTACATTTTTTTTGTAAGACAGTCTCGCTCTATTGCCCAGGCTGGAGTGCAGTGGCACGGTCTCAGCTCACTGCAGTCTCCACCTCCCAAGTTCAAGCGATTCTCCTGCCTCAGCCTCCCAAGTAGCTGGAATTAATTACAGACACCCGGCACCACACCTGGCTAATTTTTGTATTTTTAGTAGAGACGGGGTTTCACCATGTTGCCCAGGCTGGTCTTGAACTCCTGACCTCAAGTGATCCACCCACCTTGGCCTCCCAAAGTTCTGGGATTACAGGCATGAGGCACTGTGCCCAGCCCTCTTGATAATTTTTATTCTTGTTTCTTCTTATCTGTGAGACTACTATTAGAATGGGGTTGAGATTGTGGTGTTCAGTTTTATACCAATATTTTACCCAAGTGTGTCATGGCCTTTTCTAATCATTTTATTAGCCACAGAAATGCCAGAAACATAATGGAATAACAGGTAAATTTGCTGTCATTTTATGCCACATCCTCTTCTTACTTTGCTTCTTGATACAGATTATAGAGGTAATTGTGAAGACAGTTGAACCTTCGAAGATTGAGCTAAGATTCTTTTTTTGGCAACCTGCAAGTAATGTTTCATTTTTCTATTACATGATCTCTTTCCCCATACAGCTGGCAGATGTTTCCCCTTTTCTACCTTAAACTTTTCGTTTGGAGTACAGTCTAAACCAACATCAGTTAGCCTTTTCTTTTTTTTGGACAATTGTCTGGTTCATTGATAAAAGTAATGAGTTTGGAACTAAGAGATATGTTATAAGCTGCACTTAACCCCTGAAAACCCAAGAAACATCTGGAGGTTTTGTCAGTAGTAAGGTAGGGGGGGTTGTGTGTGTGTATAGATGGAATAGGGTGAAGGTGAAGAAACAGCTTGACTTGTGCCTGTTTTCAGTTAAAGGAGTAAAGTGATCTTCTATCAACTGTAACTATCTTGAAAGAGAAATTGATGATCACATGGTCAAGTACTCTTGGAATGTCTCTTTGCTGTTTACTGTGGCCTCTTTACAATGGTGAGATTTATTTCTACCCTCTACTTTCCACTATTATTTCTTCCCCCTATTGGATAATGCCAGTCTGAGCAGCCCTAATACTAGATGTACCTAAAAAGAGATATAAGCCAGGTCATTGTTCAGTGTAGTCATTTCTTAGTATCTGTTTATATTTTGTCACACATCAGAATGTATATTTTATAGAGCATGTGTTTGTCTACTTGTTTGTCTAATATGTCTTTAATAAAGCTAAAATACATTATGATTTTCTGGTCTTCTTTTGCCTAACATACAGCAGTGAAATGGTACATTTTTGAGTTTGTATCCTTTTGAGGGGGGCTTCAAGTAGCTGTACAAATGAGAACAGGGCAGAGTTGCTGTCCTTTAGTTCTTGCCAAGTCACATATTGCCTTGAGCCTGCCCCAGGCTGCCCCTGTAGCTGTGAGCTGTGAGGACAGGCACTGTGTGCTCTCCTGCTTCCTCTCTGGTGGTATCCACTGTGGTGCTAGATGCCTGGCAGGTATGGAAACAAATACACTTCATAATTCATTAGAAAATAAGAGTGTTTTCTGCACAGGGAAGGATATGAAGGCAGCATTTTCTAATTCAGTAAATCTTTGATTAAGAGGATAAAGAATGTCAATATTCTGGTCAACTTTGTTACTATATCATAGGGGCCATTTTCTTTGAGGCTACCGACTCTTTGAAAGCTCATAATATTTACCCCATCATGTACTTCTACTGCACTTTATTCTTTTTTTTTTTTTGAGACGGAGTCTTGCTCTGTCACCCAGGCTGGAGTGCAGTGGTGCAATCTCAGCTCACTGCAACCTCCACCTTCCGGATTCAAGCAAGTCTCCTGCCTTAGCCTCCTGAGTAGCTGGGATTACAAGCATGTGCCACCATGCCCAGCTAATTTTATTTTTAGTAGAGACGGGGTTTCACCATATTGGCCAGGCTGGTCTCGAACTCCTGACCTTGTGATCCGCCTGCCTCAACCTCCCAAAGTGCTGGGATTACAGGCGTGAGCCACCGCGCCTGGCCAAGCACTTTATTCTTTAGGAGGCACTTTCCACAGACATGTCACTTGAATTTCACAACACTCTTAGGATATAGATTGGGCAGACAATTTTACTTTCCACAATTTATAGTTATGGAAACTGGATAGGTGACATTATCACATAGCCAATATCAAAAGTTTTTGTTTCAGCTCACCCACTTCCTCCTGTTCTTTAAAAACTTTTGATGATAGGTAAGGAATAATTTCACCAAGTCCCAGGCAGCCCATCCCTGACAGCATTGGCCAGAAAGACAGCAGAATTTGAATCCAGGTTTTCTGACTCAGATTCAGGGTTTCCCCACTATGATACCTTCTAATTCAAGCAGAGTATCTTCTCTATAGTCTGCGTCAACACTTCAGTAAAACCCTCCGGACACTGATCACTTCCAGTCTGAAAGTTTGGACTGGAATTTACCCTAAGTAAAAAATGCTTTTTGCTAAATTTCTAATAGAAAATTAGACCTTTTTTTTTTTTTCTGTTTTAAGGTGACATGCAAAAAAAAAAAAAATGCCATGGTGTTAATTGTACTTTTTGGAGTGGGACATGCTAGGGCCTATATGGTAGCATCCTGCTGAGTTATGAAAGATATTTGTTCACACTTGTAGATATTTAGAGGTTTGTGACAGTGCTTAAGCTATCTGTGCTGAAGGACTAGTTGCCATGGATCAATACTTTTGTAAAGTGCAGTAAGAATGAATTTCTAGAAAAATTAAAATACAAACATAAAATTTTTATTACAGATTCAACACATAAAATTACTATCAAACTGCAGTTAAAATTGCTAAATGCTTATTCTCAGTTTCTGTAGTTTATCGTGGACAAAGCAAATACTTTGTGAACTGGCACAAGTCTGCAGATCACTTCTGTAGCAGTATTGCTGGAACTGTGTAACAGTGCATTTATGTGTCAGGATGGGAATCGGCTTTACTTATTTTGGGGATTCCTTTTAGTCTTGCTGGTATGATATGATTGAAACTGAGGACTGGACTTTGTCTAGAGGCCTCTCTGGCTAGAAGCAACAATTAAAACACCTTTTCAGCTCACTGACTTCCTCCTGTTCTTCAGCTCCTCACTTGCTGGGTAGAGCATTTATAGCATGCTATTTGTTTTCCAGGTCTGCTGCCTTTCTGGCCAGTGCTCTCAGGGATGGGCTGCCTGTGACTTATTATAAGAGAAATTCTATCACAAGAGAGGGAAAGGGAAAAGGAAGTACATGGGTCATTATACTGGGAGGAAGGTGGTCTGATGCTATGGAGTCTGATGTGGACTTGTGGGTGATCACTAGAGTAATACTCCATTTGGGCTGTTTCTCTTTCTTTTTTGAGACGGAGTTTCGCTCTTGTTGCCCAGGCTGAAGTGCAATGGCGTGATCTCGGCTCACTGCAGCCTCTGCCTCCCGGGTTTAAGCAATTCTCCTGCCTCAGCCTCTGGAACAGCTGGGATTACAGGTGCCTGCCACCATGTATTTGGGCTGTTTCATTCACCACCTCTACTGCTTTGTTCAGCCAGTCAAGAAATGTTTCTTGAAATCTCTAGGATAGAGATTTTTCCCTGTTCATTTAGTTCTCAGACCCTCCCCAAGGCCAGTCATCAAAGCACTGACAAAAAGAGGTAAATAGGAAGTTTTAATCATAATTACTGGGAAGAAATGATGCAACTAATAGCAAATACATTCTGCTTACGCCTTTCAGATACTGTGAAGCATTTTACCTACTTAACATTTACTTAACAACACTCCCTTTGAGGATGATTTTTTTTTTTTTTTGCTGAGCATGGGATTTTATTGATGGTATATGACAAGGTGGGGCTCCCTAGGCCCCTCCCCCTTCAAGGCGTCTACATGGAAACTGTGAGGGGAGATTCAGTGTGGTGGGGGACTGAGTGTGGCAGGGACTCCCCAGCAGTGAGGGCCTCTCTCTTCCTCTTGTGCTCTCGCTGGGGCTGGTGGTCCAGGGGTCTTACTCCTTGGAGGCCATGTGGGCCATGAGGTCCACCACCCTGTTGCTGTAGCCAAATTCGTTGTCATACCAGGAAATGAGCTTGACAAAGTGGTCGTTGAGGGCAATGCCAGCCCCAGCGTTGAAGGTGGAAGAGTGGGTGTCGCTGTTGAAGTCGGAGGAGACCACCTGGTGCTCAGTGTAGCCCAGGATGCCCTTGAGGGGGCCCTCCGACGCCTGCTTCACTACCTTCTTGATGTCATCATATTTGGCAGGTTTTTCCAGACGGCAGGTCAGGTCCACCACTGACATGTTGGCAGTGGGGACACGGAAGGCCATGCCAGTAAGCTTCCCATTCAGCTCAGGGATGACTTGCCCAAAGCCTTGGCAGCGCTAGTAGAGGCAGGGATGATGTTCTGGAGAGCACCGCGGCCATCACGCCACAGTTTCCCGGAGGGGCCATCCACAGTCTTCTGGGTGGCAGTGATGGCGTGGACTGTGGTCATGAGTCCTTCCACAATACCAAAGTTGTCACGGATGACCTTGGCCTGGGGTGCTAAGCAGTTGGTGGTACAGGAGGCGTTGCTGACGATCTTGAGGCTGTTGTCATACTTCTGGTGGTTCACACCCATGACAAACATGGGGACGTCAGCAGAGGGGGCAGAGATGATGAACCTTTTGGCTCCCCCCGCAAATGAGCCCCAGCCTTCTCCATGGTGGTGAAGGCGCCAGTGGACTCCACGACGTACTCAGTGCCAGCATCGCCCCACCTGATTTTGGAGGGATCTCGCTCCTGGAAGATGGTGATGGGGCTTCCATTGATGACGAGCTTCCCGTTCTCAGCCTTTACGGTGCCATGGAACTTGCCATGGGTGGAATCATACTGGAACATGTAAACCATGTAGTTGAGGTCAATGAAGGGGTCATTGATGGCAACAATATCCATTTCACCAGAGTTAAAAGCAGCCCTAGTGACCAGGCGCCCAATACGACCAAATCCGTTGACTCCGATCTTCACCTTCCCTATGGTGTCTCAGGGATGCGCTGGCGATGCAAGAGAAAATGTGACTGACTCTCGAACAGAAGGAGCACAGAGTGAGGATGATATTATCTCCTATATTATGCTGTTCTTGCATTGCTATGAAGAAATACTTGAGACTGGGCAATTTACAAATAAAAGAGGTTTAATTGGCTAACAGTTCTGCAGGCTTTACAGGAAGCATGGTGCCAACATCTGCTCAGCTTCTGGGGAGGCCTCAGGAAGCTTAAAATCATGGAAGGCAAAGCGGGAGCAGGCATATCACATGGAGAAAGCAGGAACAAGACAGAAATTGGTGGGGAAGTCCCACACACCTTTAAACAACCAGATCTTGGGAGAACTCACTCGATTCATAAGAACTGTACCCCCACGATGCAATCACCTCCCACCAGGCCCCACCCACAACACTGGGATTACATTTCAACATGAGATTTGGGTGATGACAAATATCCAAATTCTGTCATGCCCCATTGTACAGAGGATGATCCTGGGTAAGCAAGTTGCCCACATTCACATAATTAGCAAGCAGTACAACTAGGAGTTGAAATTATATCTTATTTCAAAGTACACATTCTTTCCCTGTGCCTAAGAAAGGGAAAAAGTGAGCTTTTATAAAACTCCTACTTTGTCATTTAGTCTTTCTTGTTGGCTAAACTGTTGTCCTCCCAACCCTCTGAAATTCAATACATCGAAGTCCTATCCCTCAGTACCTCAGAGTATAATCATATTTGCCGATAAGGTCTTTAAAGAGGTAATTAAGTTAAAATGAGCACAGAGCAAAAACCAAAGACCATGTATGGATTCATCAAGAAGGAAGCCACAGAGAGAGCTCTCAGAAGAAAGCATACTTGCTGACATATTGATCTTGGACTTCTAGCTTCCAGAGCTGTGAGAAAATCAATTGTTTAAAGCCATCTCGTCTGTGGATTTTGTTATGGTAGCCCAGGCAAACGAATATGGTCCCTCAGCCACCCAGCCAGGCTGGTAGGATTTTCTTCAAATTTTGCAAATAAGAAAGTTGTCTCAAGCTATGTGATTAGCCAGAGGTCATGTGCTCCAAAGTCCCTGCTCTTTCTACTGAGCCACCTTGTCCTCTGACCCCAGCTGGTTCTTTTTATACTGAAATCCACTGTAGACACTTAATTTTTTTTTTTAAGACGGAATTTCACTCTGTTGCCCAGGCTGGAGTGCAATGGCATGATCTGAGCTCACTGCAACCTCTACCTCCTGGGTTCAAGTGATTCTCCTACCTCAGCCTCCCGAGTAGCTGGGACTACAGGTATGTGCCACCACGCCTGGCTAATTTTGAATTTTTAGTAGAGACGGGTATTCTCCATGTTGGTCAAGCTGGTCTTGAACTCCCAACCTTAGGTGATCTGCCCGCCTCGGCCTCCCAAAGTACAGCCTGAGACTTAATATTCTTTTAGACATTCTGAGGAGAAACTGGAAGTGAAACTGACAAACATACTGGCTAGCATGCTAGCAGTTCTGATGCACTGCACATCTCCAGGCTCACCAAAGTTCAAACAAAAGGCATCTGCAGCACTGAACCATACTTGCCACAAAACAAGAAACTGGAATGTCTTTAGATAAATGAGTGCATCTGGGGACAAAGAAGCAAGTTACTTGGAGCTTTCAAGAGTAAATGCTCTTAAGCTTCTGTCTTATTCTTTCTTCCCAAGGACAAACTGGATTTTGAAATCAATATATAGAATCTCATCTGTGGAATGACTGGCTGCTCTTGAGTTATACTCAAAATCAAGTCGTTTAATTTTGTCTCTTTTCTAAATGCTCCATCAAAGCCCATGTGAATTTCTCTGTCTTGAAAACAGTAGGTGTGTGGTTTAAGGTCAGCAGTTCGAGAGGCTAGTTTGAATTATTTACTCTGGGCAAGCTCCAGAGGCAAGCGCTCGGGTATATGTTCCATGCCAGAAACAGCTAGTGCAGAAAGAAACAACTGTCATCAAATAGTGAATTATTGCCACCTCCATGGTTTTGTTCTTTATACACGTAACCTGGGGGTGGCTCAGGGACTACTCAGATAGGCTCTTACGAAAAAGGAACTTAAGGCTTTTTTTTTTTGAGACAGAGTCTCGCTCTCTCGCCCAGGCTGGAGTGCAGTGGCCGGATCTTGGCTCACTGCAAGCTCCGCCTCCCGGGTTCCCGCCATTCTCCTGCCTCAGCCTCCCAAGTAGCTGGGACTACAGGCGCCCGCCACCTCGCCCGGCTAGTTTTTTGTATTTTTTTAGTAGAGACGGGGTTTCACCGTGTTAGCCAGGATGCTCTCGATCTCCTGACCTCGTGATCCGCCCGTCTCGGCCTCCCAAAGTGCTGGGATTACAGGCTTGAACCACCGCGCCCGGCCCTTAAGGCTATTTTTTAGGTGTGTGAAGTTGAGCGTTTTGACTGTTGGAGAAGCACAAAGCCATCATGAGTTGCAGGTCTGCAGGAAAGCGGAGCATCATGTTGCCAGGAGCATTACCTTTTGGGACCCACTCCTGCACATGCACCAGCTTTCTCACACCTTTTCCAGACCTCAGTCACTTGTCTCACCTGCCAAATGTGTACCATTTCCCGAAGTGCCCGAGTGTAAAAGACTATAAAACCCAGGGAGGAGGAGAGGAGTTTGAACACTACCTCATGTCTTCCCCTGCTGAAAGCTGCAGTGTTTCTGCCTGTGGGCAGCCTTAATTTAGAGAAGGCCCTAAGACCTTTCTTAGTTCAGGGAAGGGATTTTGTAAAGATAAATCCCAATTTACAGAAATGACTGTTCACGTTGACCAGAAGTCCTTTCTTGTGTCTAATTTAAGTTCTATCTGATGTAAGACTTGTTAGTGAAGTGGTTACTGCACCTGGTGGAAGAATTTAAGAACAACATTTCCTCTGTAGCTCTTGAGTGCAGGGGTGTGGCTTTTAGAAGGTCTTTGGTTACAAACCTATTCTGTTTTCTTTCTCTCCCCAGAGAGAAAGAACATGTCCTTCCTCATTGCTCTTCCTACCTTTCTTCCAACCCCCAATAAAAGAGTTTGGGCAAAAGAACTAGAAACTAAACTCCGAAGTCTCCAGTTTGCCATCCATGGTGGGAGTTCCATGCCTAGGCAGGGGCTGCCAATTTCCTGCAGACAGCTGGCTACATATATGAGGATTCCTTGTGGTAAGCCAAAGTCCTTGGGCACTGCATTTACTATATGGTTTTTAAAAGTGAGTGATTCAGAGCACTGCCTTTGACAGTAAACAGAGCTGGACTCCAATCCTACCCCCACCTCTTACCAGTTCTGTGGGAGCTTAAGCCAGTTTGTTAGATGCCTTGTGCCTCGTTCCCCTTATCTGTAAAATGGGAACAGTCATGCTTACCTTATATGCTTGTTGAGATAATTAGATGAGCTGATGCATATAAAGTAATAACCAGTGCCCAGCACAGTGCTCAATACATTTTGGCTGCTGTTAGCTATTGTTATGGGCACTCAGAATGAAGCACCCCCTTCCCACTCCCTTCTCTATCTCAAGATGGGGCAAGGGGAATGTTAGTAGAGAGAAGTAACCCCCATGAGCTATTTTAGGGCTAGCCCTGGAAACTGGGATTCCTAGTTGGATTTTGCTTAGAAATAAGATACAATGTCCTGAAACTATGATTAAATGAAAAGTGCAGGCCAGTCATGGTGGCTCACACCTGTAATCCCAGCACTTTGGGAGGCCAAGGCAGGTAGATCACCTCAGGTCAGGAGTTTGAGACCAGCCTGACCAACATGGTGAAACCCGTCTCAACTAAAACTACAAAAGCCAGGCATGGTGGTTTGTGCCTGTAGTCCCAGCTACTTGTGGGGCTGAGACAGGAGAATTGCTTGAACCCGGGAGGCGGAGCCTGCAGTGAGCCAAGATCACGCCACTGCACTCCAGCCTGGGTGATAGAGGGAGGGAGGGAGGGAGGGAGGGAGGAAGGGAGGGAGGAAGGGAGGAAGGAAGGGAGGGAGGAAGGGAGGAAGGAAGGCAGGCAGGCAGGCAGGCAGGCAGGGAGGAAGGAAGGAAGGAAGGAAGGAAGGAAGGAAGGAAGGAAGGA
>NW_016804657.1:3532343-3547394 GCF_001698545.2 Rhinopithecus bieti
GGGAAGGAGGGAAGGAAGGAAGGAAGGAGGGAAGGAAGGAAGGAAGGAGGGAAGGAAGGAAGGAAGGAGGGAAGGAAGGAAGGAAGGAAAACTTCATTCAGCCAGAGTCCATTGGACTTGGATTCTGAGCAGTTCTGCCCCTCACTGACTGTGTGGTCTTGGGAAGTCTTGATGTCACCTGATGTTTCCCCATCACTGCCCCCATTGTGTCTTTGTTTCTTCCAATTGGTTTATGGTGGTTCTTCTTAACTTTCCCAGGAGAGGACTCCCTTTATCTGGAGAACAATAATGACAAAGTCTTGCAGGAGATTTTATAGGGGACAAAGAGCCTGTCCGGCTTAAGTGGGGAGAGAATGAAGTAGGAAACTGGAGACATCTTTTTCTTTAACTGAGAAGTTCTGACCCTCCCAGAAAGTCTATAGTGTTAAGTGACCAACAGTAAGCATCATCCCTGAATGAGGGTTGTCCTTGGCCCACTGACTCCACCTATAGTGTAGTTCCAGTGGTTGTGTAGGAATTCATGCAACAATCTATGGCAAACTGAATGACTTCTCAGAATATTCTCTTTAGGACTTAGTATGTTGGCATCATGCCAAGGGGAATGGCGGTGTTGGGAAAACTGCAGATGTTCTGGAAGCAGAGCACTTGAGTTCAAATCTTGACGACTCCTCTTACAGGCAAATTACTAAATTTCTTTTAGCCTCTGTTTCCTTCTCTGCATGACAGCAACGACAGTACTTACTTCACAAGATTACTGTGAGCACCAAGTGGAATCATTTCTGCTGGAGAGAAGGAAACACTTCAGTTTTTAGCAGTCTCACTTATTTGGGTGTGTGGGTAAAGGAAATGGCAACTCCATTGCCTCTGGGCCCTGTGGCCGATCAGCGGACTGTACTTTATCCTTGGGGAACAGCTGTGGCTTTTTCATAGATTCAAATGTCACTCTAATGTTCCCAAGGCTCCTCCGGGTTTACTCTAAAGGGAGCCCCTTGTTTGGATTGTCGCTGGTCTGAAGAGGGACCAGCAGCTGCTTTCCTGCAAAAATGTACTGCAGCCTCTGTGGGCATTCCCTGGCTACTGCACACACTGCCATCCCCAAGCAGCCACAAACTAGGATGCCTTGACAATGAGAGTTTGACTACTTTACGTATCTTGTTTTCCAATTATACTTAAGAATCCAATAAGCTGAGTAGTAGGAAGCTGAAGTACTAGCCTGGCAAAGGAATGAACAGAAAAACCTAACAAATTTAAAAAGAGGATTAAAAAAAATGTCCTTGCTCAGTTTGGGAGGCTGGCTTACTTTCCTTAGTACTGTGCTGTTCCTGATACTGTTCAAGCTGGGGCGCTGAAGATCTGGAACCACATAGCTTGGATTTTCTTCAGACCAAAATACCTCGATGCTCATTTTGTTTTTTTTGAGACGGAGTCTCGCTCTGATGCCCAAGCTGGAGTGCAGTTGTGCGATCTCAGCTCACTGCAGCCTCTACCTCCCGGGTTCAAGTGATTCTCATGCCTCAGCCTCCCCAGTAGCTGGGATTACAGGCACCTGCCACCACACCCGGCTAATTTTTGTATTTTTAGTAGAGTGATGGAGTTTTGCCATGTTGGCCAGGCTAGTTTTGAACTCTTGACCTCAGGTGATCCACCCACCTTGGCCTCCCAAAGTGCTGGGATTACAGGCATTGAGCCACCACGCCCGGCCTTGATGTTTATTTTGAACTATCAACTTACCTTCGATGCCTTTGTAGACCCATCCAACTACTTCTCAATAAATGGTCCAGGATTAATGTGTATTCATGCTCAGTGTAGGCTAGCTGATTCCAGAAATGTAAGCCAAATCAGCAAACTCTCCTAAAAAGGACATCCTATCTACTGCTAAGCTGTCTTCCCAAGCTAGCCAGGGAGTCTGAATTTGGGCATGAAGGAAGGGGAGCAGATGGGTTGAGGTCTGACATGCAGGGCAAACTGGAGGGTTTCCTTGGCATATTCGTTCTTCAAATTTAGATTTTAGAATATGTGAGAAACAGTGATATTCTCACGTTGGTCCCAAGCCATGGAGGAAATCCTGCCCCACTGAGAAGTGGAGACATTTCAGCCCTTGCATATCTCATCAGCAAACCACAGGCTTGGGGAAGGGACTGATGGAGTCCTTTTAAAGGTCTTGTGCCATTTTCTTGCCTTTTTGTCTTTTGGTTCTAAGATATCTTTTTTTGGTTTTGTTTTCTATCTTGAGGCAAAATTGAAAACTTGGCCTACACATTGGTTTGGGCTAGAACTGGCCTCTAGGTGGCGACTCAGTACAGAGAATGGTAGTGGCTGGCGTCACCTCGAGCCACCATTTCTCAGAGACACCATTATATAAGGGGATTCATGAGAAATCAGGCGTCACAATAGAGGGACAGCTTGGCCTCTGTCGCTGTTCAAGCTGGGATCCTGAAGAGGTTGGGGTGCATGGGGAGCTGCGAAAGCACCTAGTCTCAAGCAATATAACACGAGTTTAAGGCTCCCACTAGGACGGAGCCCAGAGTAGTTTGGCAAGGGTTGCAAGATTTGGGCTTGGCCTGCAGGGAGAGTGAGCCCTGAGCTTCAGGCTTGGTTCCCTCGCTTCTGGGAGGCCTCGCTCAGGCTCATAGCCCCTGATGGACCACTCAGCTTGGCGGCTGCCTGACCGAGGTCTCCAGAAAAGGCAGACAGCTCCTAGTTGAAGTCCTCCCACTTTACTTCCCCTTCCTTCCCCATTCCCCACTCCCTCTCTTCTCCTCACCCCTTTTCCCTTCTGCCTCCAGTTCCCTCTGCTTCCTCCTTCTTCCGCCTCTTCCCCACCTCCTCACACACCCCATTCTCACCTTCTGCTATTTACAAAGCGCTTTCCCCTGTGTGATCTCATCTGCTGCTCACAGACTCCTATGGAAGAGGGACAGGTTGAGCCCTCCCTCACTGCCTGGCATACTTTGAGGACACAGTGCAGAAGTGCTTGTAAAGATCCCTTTATCTGACTGTCGCCACCAGCAAATAGTGAGTACCTTGGGGCAACTACTGAATTCAAATTAGTGCATGTTGCTTGGCATGGAGGAGGTCTCAAAATCATTTACTGAATGAATAAATATTTATAGTTGCAAAGAACTGAATCAAGGGACGGTAGGTGGTAGAGTCCATTCTAGAAGTTAGGCTTCAGACTTGTAGGACCTGCGACACTGCCGCACTAGGTACTAATTGTAACACAGTTTTCTAGTAAAAAATACAGTATGTGAGTACATAAGCGGACCCATGCAGATCTGTCTGCGTATCTGGCTCTCAACCACATGAAACTGCTCTGGCACCAGTCTGCTGTCTGTCAGGGGCACTAGGAGCTGTGGGTGGATCTAGGGAAGCAGCTGGCCTTTCTGAGGCCTTCCTTAAAGTATGGGATAGGCACTCTGAGCTTCTCAGCTATCAAAACCCTTCTGTCTTTAGCTGGTCTAACATATTGAGATAAAAAGCACCACCCAGTTATTACTCAACCTACTCCATTCCAATCCATGAATCAGCACTTTATCGTTTTTTTTTTTTTTTTTTTTTGCTTAAATGTACATGTTTCAGGCAGTTTAGGACTCTGCGATGAGACTATATAGGTTCAAATTCTAGCTCTATCACTTCCTAGCTGTTGGCCTTGGGTAGGTCATTTAACCTCTGTGTGCCTCTATTTCTCATCTTTTAAATGATAAGAATAAGAGTATTTAACTCAGAACATTACCGTGGGGGTTTAGGGAGTTAATATACGGAAAACAATGAGAACAAGGCCTGACAATAAGTCAGAGCTAGGAGGTGTTCAGCCGATCTCTCATTACGGTTTCCTGGGTTTGAGAATCGCTTTATGCTCCTCTGATGGAGGCGCTTCATGATTTTGTAGAATTCCCTAGAATGCTCTCATTTTAGCTGTGAGGCTTTCAACATTTGCCCACTCAGTTACAGCTTTCTTGAGGCCTAAAGAAGAGAGGAAGCAACTTGAAGTGTATTTTTCTGCTAATGAGGGCTGTGGCATTTGTTTCATATACAGCATCCCCAGGTGGCTCCAGACAGAATTCAAGGGCTTTTTTCTCTACAGCAGTGCTTACCACTTAGCACACAGTAGGTGTTAAATGCACGCTTGTGCCAGGAAGGGAGGAAGGAAGATGCAGTACAGAGGAAAACATTAATTAGTACGTAGTAGTTTACACGGACAAGGTCCCAAAGGGGTATATACTTGTTCCCTAAGATCTACTGACTAAGCATGAAAATCACCAAGGAAATGTGATCAGCTCAGAGGAGAAGGAGTGGGAGGAGGAGAGAGAAGAAACTAGAGCAGCCTGTTACCTGACCGAAGATATCAGGCTTTACATTGCAAATGGTTCCATCAGCTCAGGCCAAGTGGAAAACCTTGCCGCTGCTCTGGGACATCCAAGGCATCTCCAATTGCTGCCTACCCCAGAGTTTCATCCTTCCAGGGGTAGTTTGTCATTTGTTTTGTAGCCTCTATGGTACTCTTTCTTATGGCTAAAGACCAGCTAGCTCACCAGACGTTGCTGTGGGGTTTGGCAGGAGACAGAGATGGGAGGCAGACAATGCTCTAGGGTGGTTCTTAGGAGAAACTTTTCTGACCTTGGCAGTCTTATTCCAACATTCATGCCAAATTAGACTAATAACAGATCCTCACCCACAACCCAAATCCTCTAGCCTGAAAGGCTTAGAGTAGACAGAATGCAACTAGAAACTACTCTATGTTCTATAAGGGAGTTGAAATTGAAACAGAGCTTTTCTGGCGAACACATTAGCTAATCAATGAAGTCACTGATGGTAAGGAGGACTGTCTCAACTGCATACCAGCTCTGATTGATGGATAAAGCCTGCCTGGGGAATTGTGTTGAGTTGGATTCTGAGTCTCAATCATCACATCTAGGTCCCAGAGGCAAGTGCTATAATTCACCAACAATGTCTGTCACAAGTACAGGAATGGGGAGTAGCCCCAGGAGGCATAGATAGATACCTGCTCCAGGAGGCTATTTGGAGTTAGGAAAACAAAAATGGTTGAATGATCAACTATGCTCATTTAATTAAATCATTAAATCTATGACCTTGAGCAATTCAACTCTTGAGGAAAATGTAGTATCAGCTCAGGAAAGAAAAAGGAGTAAGAGTGGGGATAGTGGAGTGTTCCAGTTCCATAGCTCTGTAGAGCCTTCTCAGTATTTAAAAACAGTCAGATTGGACTGGGCACAAAGGCTCACACCTGTAATCCCAGCACTTTGGGAGACCAAGGCGAGCGGATCACTTGAGGTCAGGAGTTCGAGACCACCCTGGCCAACATGGCAAAACCCCGTTTCTACTAAAAATACAAAAATTAGCTGGGCATGGTGGCAGGCGCCTGTAACCCTAGCAACTCGGGAGGCGGAAGCAGGAGAATTGCTTGAACTTGGGAGGCGGAGCTTACAGTGAGCTGAGATGCAGCCTGGGCGACAGAGCGAGACTCCATCTCAAAATAAATAAAAATTAATTAATTAATTTAATTAAATAAAATCAGATTGAGAGGTAGCTGGTATGACAACATTAAACAGTTACTCTGAGTTGCAGTTCAAGACCTGGGAAGCTCCTGAAGGAGATAGTTAAGCCACTGGCAACCAAAAGGAAGGGCAGAGAGAGTGTTTCCCAAACTGGGTACCGTGAATCTCTTAGTATCCATGAGATGTTGTAAGTATTTTGCCATGGAACACAGGCAGTGGTGGGGAGGGGATTTCCATGGTTATTCAAGTTTGGGAAACCTGTCAAAAAAATTCAGCAAAGTTAACTGCAGCCCAGGGTGGCTCCTGGCCTGAGGGCGTTATGGAAGAGAAACGTAGTAAGCTAAGAAAGAAAAAGTGTAGGTGGGGTCAGGCTCTGAAAGGCCTTGAATGACAGAATGAAGGCTTTTGTTTTGATTGGGAGACATGGAGGATTTGCGCGCAGGAGAAGTGATACATTCGGGGCTGGGGGTTAGGAAAATAACTGTTGGTACCACGAAGATTGAATAGAGAAGAGACTGGAGATCAGAAGACTAGTTAGAAAGGTGTTATATGGTCCAAACAAGACAGGCTAGCAGCCTAAACTTGGGCAGTTGCAATGGGAATGAAAAGGCAGGCCCAAAGTCAAAAGACATTTTCACCAGTAATAATGTCAGGTCTAGTCTGACCTCCAGAAGCACTCAAGTACATGAAGGGCTACACTAACAGGGAACTGACCAGCCCTTCTCTACACCCTTAAGTACAAAGTCAGCAGAGTGGGAGGTAAGTTGCTGAGATGAAGCATTTGATTAGATACAAAGTATGTTTTCCTAATGCTAGGGATAATTAAACCCTGGAAGAGCCACCAGAGCACTAGCATAGCTTTCTCACAGGAAAGCCGCCATCTGCCCGGGTCCTCTAAGGCACATGACCACTCAAAGCTCCTTTCTGCTCCATGAGTCTATAATTAATGTATCTCAGGAATCTGAATATTGCAGGGGGCCTTACAGCTGATCTAGTCAGCGGCTTCCAAACCTGACTGAACGTCGCAATCCACTTTTTTTTTTTTTTTGAGACAGAGTTTCGCTCTTGTTGCCCAGGCTGGAGAGCAATGGCATGATCTCGGCTCACTGCAACCTCCGCCTCCCAGGTTCAAGTGATTCTCCTGCCTCAGCCTCCCTAGTAGCTGGGATTACAGATGCCCGCCACCATGCCCAGCTAATTTTTTGTATTTTTAGTAGAGACAGGGTTTCACTATGTTGGCCAGGCTGGTCTCGAACTCCTGACCTCAGGCGATCCGCTGACCTCAGCCTCCCAAAGTGCTGGGATTACAGGCATGAGCCACCATGCCCAGCTAACATCACAATCCTCTAAGGAGCTTAGTAAAATGTACATTCTCAGCTTCCATTTCCAGAAACTTGGATTTGATTGGCAGTCTGGGAATCTGCATTTTATGATGTCTTCAAGTGATTATAATATATAATCAAATTTAGAAATTTTTTTTTGAGAGAAGTCTCACTCTTATCCCCCAGGTTTGAGTGCAGTGCCTCGATCTCAGCTCACTGCAACCTCCGCCGCCCGGGTTCAAACAATTCTCCTGCCTCTGCCTCCCAAGTAGCTGGGATTAAGTCTCCTGCCACCACGGCTGGCTAATATTTGTATTTTTTTTTTTTTTTTTTTTTGAGACAGAGTCTCGCTCTGTTGCCCAGGCTGGAGTGCAGTGGCCAGATCTCAGCTCACTGCAACCTCTGCCTCCCGGGTCACATCATTCTCCTGCCTCAGCCTCCCGAGTAGCTGGGACTACAGGCTCCTGCCACCTCGCCCGGCTAGTTTTTTGTATTTTTTTTTTAGTAGAGACGGGATTTCACCGTGTTAGCCAGAATGGTCTCGATCTCCTGACCTTGTGATCCACCCGTCTCGGCCTCCCAAAGTGCTGGGATTACAGGCTTGAGACACCGCACCCGGCCCATATTTGTATTTTTTAATAGAGACGGGGTTTCACCATGTTGGCCAAGCTGGTCTCGAACTCCTGACCTCGGGTGATCCACCCGCCTCGGCCTCCCAAAGTGTTGGGATTACAGGCATGAGCCACTGCGCCTGGCCAAATTTAGGAATTATTTAGACCTACCGATTGATTTTATAGACAAGTGGACTGGGGCAAGAGAGGAGCAAGGACTTGTCCAAGGTCACATGGGCAAGAGCATCATTTGGTGGCAGAGTGGACACTAGTGTCCCATGCTTAAGGCTCCTCCAATAGATCATAAACGAATGCTTGGTCCCACTGCTTGGCTCTAGGCTGAGGGTCAGACAGTGACTAAAAGGTTCAGAAACCTTTACTGTTACTCCCTACGCTCATGGAGGTGTGTTGCTTCAGTGTAGGACGTACACAAGAGAATGCTGAGTGTTATTACTAACCAGAACGACAGTTAATGTTCACTGTGTGTCAGGCATTGCTCTAGGCACTTTACATAAAACTCTTCATCTGCACAATAAGTCCATAAGATCAATTTTATCCCCATTTTACAGAAGAGGAAACTGAGGCACAGTGAAGTTAAGAGGGCAAGACGCTGCTCTCACCATACATCCTGTCCTGATTACTGTTCTCCTCTGGCCTGGGGCACTCAGCCTGCACTCCGTAGTCACTCCCTTTATTTCACACACTCAGTGCTGGCCTCTTTCTCTTCTTACTTCTCAGAGAGCCATTCAGAACTGAGCATGGAAGAGTTTGGCTCCAGGGTCCCCGTGCCACACCCCATGGTGGACCTCCTTTACTGAGGGGCTAAAACCTGAGAGCAGGACTGGCCTGCTGAGGTAGCTGGCAGTGTGCAATAGTGGCCAGCCCTGCCATTTAGGCTGGAATGGGACCTGCAGCTCAGCCAGGCAGCCAGGAGAGAGAGGCTGCTTCTCTTGCCAACCCCAGCTTGCTACTAGAGCGGTGGCATCTTCCAGGCAATTCATTCTTTGGTGATAGGGTTGGGAGTTCCTTTTTTAAGGCACATTCTTGGCCAGAGTAGAGCTGCAGGTTTGCAGTGCTTTAAATAAGTGCTAATACACGTAATAGCAAGTCTCTAGAATTGCTATTGAAATATTCTCCATTTTGTTACTCAAGGACCTTGTGTTAGGACTCACTTGACAAAAAGTTCCTTTGGACTTAGTCGAAAAAGCTGATCTCTCCCAGAGGTTTTGGTGGTGAGTTCCCTTGGCTGTGTCTTTATTTTGCAGTGGCTGCTAGGAAGCTTGGGATTCTATTTGTTGCTGAAGTGAACACTCCATCTGATTTTGAGTTCTTGACAGAATTAACTTTCTCCTCTTCAGTTTTTCCTCCAATTTTCATGGTTATTAATCTGACTCAATTTTAAATTGCCCAGTAGTGTGTGTGGCTTTATTTTAAGCTACCTTAAATGGTTTATCAGAAATAAGCAGGACAGAAAATAAATGAATTACATTTCTTATTTCTGTACTACTGTGAGTGAGTATGGAGGAGTCTTTCTGACCATCCATTTTATCTACATTTTATTTCTGTGATAAGAAAAATAGCTAGTACTTTTTGAGTGCTTGCTACATGCTAGACACTGTTCTTTACACGTATTAACTCATTTCATGACAATCCTATGAGGTAGATATTATTATTCCCATTTTACAGATAAAGAAATTGAGCCACAGATCAGTTAAATAAGATGCCTGTGTTTATACAGCTAGCCAACGGTAGAGCCAGGGCTCAAACTCAAAGTCTGTACACCAGTGGTTCTTAACGGGGGGATGATTTTACACATACGCCCTGGGGATGTAGGAAGTTTCTGGAGGTATTTCTGGTTGTGACAGCTTGAGAGTTGCTCACTATCATGTACTGAGTGGAGGGCAGGGATGCTGCTAAACCCTGCAATGCACAAGTCAGCCCCTCATAACTGAGAATTATCTGGCCCAAAATGTCAATAGTGCTGAAGTTCAGAAACTCTGCTGTACACCAACTATTATATCATTACTTTAGGCTTCACCAAAGGTCTTTAGTCTGTTTCTCTGTCCTTGATCTGCCTGGACAACTGAACATGCCTCAGAATCGCTCAGGCAATTGTGTCTACACTGGTCCACCCAATGTAAGTGAGCACACACATTTCAGAAAACAGGCCTTGGTGCTCATGTAACCTGAAGAGCGGAAACCTAATGGGAAAAGACTGCTGAAAGTAGGAAGCAAAAAGCGGAAAGCCTTCATGCCCATTGTGATCGCTGGTCCAAAGAAAGGCAGCGGCTGCTGAAGGAACATGTGGGCTTATTACATTAGGGAAAGTGCCTCATGCCATGACTAGAACCACCCGACAGCTATAGGTTACTGAAGCCCCAGATCCCGAGTGCTTCATGTGCTCCTGCACACCTGCTCCTCCCTCCCTCTGCCCATGGCTCCTCTGTTCTCAGCTTCCCAGACACTAACCCCACATCCTGTCTAGACTACTGACTGAGAGCAGGCCCCTCTTATCTCCTCCATCTGACCTGGACTACAGACACAGCTACCACTATAAGTTCCCTGGGGCAAAGATGAGTCTTACTTTCATTGCACCCTAGCACTGAGCACACTGCAGACACCTGTGTTAGTACATCTCAGTAGAAAACTCTATGTACAGCCTCCTCATGCACACTGCTAGAAGAATTCTCCTAAATCTGGCAGCTAGGGGATCACTTTTGGAAGGCAATGCTGTTGTAGAAAGAACACTGAGCGAGGAATCGGCAGGCCTGGGCCGCTGAATTTGTGCACTCGGGAGTCCTGCACAGGCCTCAGTTCAGGGCTGAGTTACATTTATCTCCTCTATGGTACCTGGCAGGGGGCTCTGCATGGGGCTGGCTGTCAACAACTATTTGTTGGATGAAATAAATGCATCACTTCTCTGCTCTGGTCTCCTATCTGGACAGATGGAAACCACCCTTACCAATGGACCCAGGTGGTGGCAACAGCCTGCTCCATGCAGAGGATGTAGGACACAGGGCTGAAGGGCTCACCAGCCCCCTGCCCACTGTGCAGGCACAGTAGTAAATCTGCCCCTTGTCTGTGGGCTTGTCTCAGCCTACCCCATTCTACCTCCCAGCCACACACACTCTGGTTTATATGATCCTTGAGGCAAGGCACCATTAGTTAATTAAACTGAGATTTATTAGGGGCCTATTCTGTGGCAAATACTGGACTGCTTCTAAATGCCTGCTTCTTATTAGTTGCAGACGCAGCAACCAATAAGAAAGACATGTTTCTGACTAGTGGAGAATAGAGATTTTGAGCTAATAAGTGGGATAGTGTGATGAAAGAAGTAACAGGGGAGTTTGTTACTGTTTATCACTGATATATGGAAATGCTAGAAATTCAATGGATGGAATTTTCATCATAGAAGCTGTTTCTGAAAAAAATACCCTAACGCTTTGGCATGCTGAGTACTTTGAATTAAAGGACAGTGGAAGGCCTGGCAAGCAGCCTCGGAACCAAGCTCTCTGACTTTCTCCTGCCCTCCTGTCTCTCTCCCTTCATTCTCCCCTGAGGCAAGTCACAGAACCCAGAATGCCCCTCCCCAAGGCAGGTCATAGAGACTAGAGCCCCTTTCCCCCAGGGCAAACCAAACAACCTAGAAATACTACTTTAACCTTCCCCCACCTTTTTGTGTAGGAGCTGCTCATATAGTAGGTAATAAGATCCTCATTCCAAAAAGGATCCTGCTTCATATTTGGGAGGAAGGAATGCCACACAGAGACACCAAGAAGAACAGACAGGCCTTACTGGGTTTCCCACTCTGTCTATTACTATCACATCATTCTCTTTTTGTCCAGTCACATTTCTACATAACTGTCCACCCTTCAACAAATCTAAAAATAAAAGTGGACAGTTTTCCCTTTGGTCATCATTTCTGAAGGCTCCTGTATCAGGTAAAACTTTGATTACATAAATCAGTTATGTTTTTCTCTTGTTAACCTGTCTTTCATTACAGGAGTCTTAGCCATGACTCTTACGATGAAGGAAAGGTATTATACCCTTTCTACCCCTAAAAAGAGCCACACGTGTGTCTCATTCCTCAGTGCTGATCCTCCCCACAGGCCAATGTGGCAGTCATGTGTATGGCCTGGTTTGATAAAGACTACAAGTACATCCACCCCAAAATGTCCAACTTCAGGGCCCACTATGATATATTAGGTTGGTGCAAAAGTAACAGTCGTTTTTGACATTAAAGTAATGGCAAAATGCGATTATTTCAGTTTTTGCCATTAAAGTGACGGCAAAATGCCGCAATTACTTTTGCACCATCCCACTAGTTAAAAGAGTACTGGAATTGTCAAAAGATCTGTTTTGTATTCTTGTGGTATATTAGTTAATGTTTCTCAGACAATCTCCTTATCAGCAAAACTAGAATAACAATGACCATCCCTAGCATCCCAGGAGGCACCCATCTGGTTACTGAATGGCTGCCCTTGTGGCGGCCCTGCTTTTTTTTTTTTTTTTTTTTAGACAGAGTCTCACTCTGTGGCCCAGGCTGGAGTACAGTGGCATGACCTTGGCTCACTGCCTCTGCCTCCAGAGTTCAAGCCATTCTCCTGCCTCGGCTTCCTGAGTAGCTAGGATTACAGGCACATGCCACCACGTCCAACTAATTTTTGTATTTTCAGTAGAGGCGGGGTTTCACCATCTTGGTCAGGCTAGTCTTGAACTCCTGACCTCGTGACCCACCCGCCTCGGCCTCCCAAAGTGCTGGGATTGCAGGCATGAACCACTGTGCTCCACCAAGCCCTCCTCTTTTAGCAGACCAGAAACCCACCCTCAGAGCAGGGCCAGGCCACATGAGGCCTGTGATTAAAATATCTGTGATAGCTGAAGGAAGAAATAAAGAAGGACTTTTGTCCTCTACCCTCTAGGCTAGTTTGTAGCACAAGCTACAAACTTGTGCTCGTGCTTGGAATGGAATCTTCAAGTACAGGGTTCCCAAACGGTAGGAACAGAAATGGTGACATGGGGGATGGATGGACATTTTAAATTTTAATGTCTAGTGCTGATTTTCTTATGTTTGGGGAAAATACAGCTAGCACAGCAAACCCATTGAGTCTACAAATATTTTTGTTTAGAATGATGCCAGGTTTAAAAAAAAAAAAAAAAAAGGTGGAGGCCAGGCATGGTAGCTCATGTCTGTAATCCCAGCATTTTGGGAGGCTGAGGTGGGCAGATCACTTGAGGTCAGGAGTTCGTGACCAGCCTAGCCAACATGCAGAAACCCCGTCTCTACTAAAAATATGAAAATTAGCCAGGGGTGGTGGCTTGCACCTGTAATCCCAGCTACTTGGGAGGCTAAGGCAGGAGAATCGCTTGAACCTGGGAGGCAGAGGTTGCAGTGAGTTGAGATTGTCACTGCACTCCAGCCTGGGCAATACAGCGAGACTGTTTCAAAAAACAAAACAAAACAAAAAAAAACGTGGACCTTTGTCAGATGCTTTGCTTGCAAAACTTTTCTCCTATTCTGTAGGTTGTCTGTTTACTCTTTTGCTATTGCAGATCTTTAGTTGCATTACATCTCATTTGTCAATTTTTGCGTTTGTTGCGATTGCTTTTGGTGTCATCGTCATGAAATCTTTGCTCATTCCTACGTCCAGAATGGTATTGCCTAGGTTGTCTTTCACGGTTTTTATAGTTTGGGGTTTTACATTTACGTTTGTAATTTATCTTAAGTTAATTATTGCATATGGTGTAAGTCTAATATCCAGCATCTATTAAGCAATTTAAGCAAATTTACAAGAAAATAAACCCTGTTAAAAAGTGGGCAAAGGATATGAAAAGGCACTTTTTAAAAGAAGATATACATGCGGCCAACAGGTGTATGAAACAAAGCTCAACATCACTGATCATCAGAGAAATGCAAATCAAAACCACAATGAGATACCCTTTCATACCAGTCAGAATGGCTGTTAGAATGGCTACTAAAAAGTAAAAAAACTAACCACCACCAGATGCTGGTGAGGTTGTGGAGGAAAAGGAATGCTTATACACGGTTCCTGGGAGCGTAAATCAGTTCAACCACTGTGGAAAACAGTGCGGTGATTCCTCAAAGACCTGAAAACAGAAATACCATTCGACCGACCAATCCCATTACAAAGGAATATAAATTGTTCTATCATAAAGACACATGCACATGTATGTTTACTGCAGCACTATTTGCAATAGTGAAGACATGGAATCAGCCTAAATGCCCATCAATGGTAGACTAGATAAAGAAAATGTGGTACATATACACCATGGAATACTATATAGTTTAAAAAAATAAAATGAGATCATATCCTTTGCAGGAACATGGATGGAGCTAGAGGCCATTATCCTTAGCAAACTAACGCAGGAACAGAAAACCAAATGCCACATGTTCTCACTTCTAAGTGGGAACTAAATGATGAGATCACATGGACACATAGAGGGGAACAACACACACTGGGGCCTACTGGAGGGTGGAGGCTGGGAGGAGGGAGAGGATCTAGAAAAATAATGGGTACTAGGCTTAATACCTGGGTGATGAAATAATCTGTACAACAAACTCCTGTGACACGAGTTTACCTGTATAGCAAAACTGCACATGTACCCGTGAACTTAAAAGTTTTACAAAAGGTGAACTAATTTAAAGAAATAACCAGGTGGGCCAGGCGCGGTGGCTCACGCCTGTAATCTCAGCATTTTGGAAGGCCGAGGTGGGCGGATCACCTGAGGTTGGGAGTTCGAGATCAGTCTGACCAACATGGGGAAACCCCATCTCTACTAAAAATACAAAATTAGGCCGGGCGCGGTGGCTCACTCCTGTAATCCCAGCACTTTGGGGGGCCGAGGCGGGCGGATCACGAGGTCAAGAGATCGAGACCATCCTGGCTAACACGGTGAAACCCCGTCTCTACTAAAAAGAAAAATACAAAAAATTAGCTGGGCACGGTGGCGGGCACCTCTAGTCCCAGCTACTCGGGAGGCTGAGGCAGGAGAACGGCGTGAACCCGGGAGGCAGAGCTTGCAGTGAGCCGAGACGAGGCTCGGCTCTCCATTGAGCTCTCTACACTAGATATCTTCATTAGGGATCTTTTATTTTAAAATAACAGCTTTATTGAGATATAATTCATATATCATAAAATTCACCCTTTTAAAGTGTACAATTCAGTGGGCACTGAATTAATAGATTCAGAGTGAGGCAACCACAATTTTAGAACATTTTTATCATCCTCAAAAGAAGTCCCATATCAATTGGTAATCACTTCCCCTTCCTGCCAAAACCCTAGCAAAAATTAATCTATTGGCCGGGCGCGGTGGCTCACGCCTGTAATCCCAGCACTTTGGGAGGCCGAGACGGGCGGATCACGAGGTCAGGAGATCGAGACCATCCTGACTAACACGGTGAAACCCCGTCTCTACTAAAATACAAAACGAGCCGGGCGAGGTGGCAGGCGCCTGTAGTCCCAGCTACACGGGAGGCTGAGGCAGGAGAATGGCGTGAACCCGGGAGGCGGAGCTTGCAGTGAGTGGAGATCGCGCCACCGCACTCCAGCCTGGGCGATAGAGCGAGACTCTGTCTCAAAA